>NC_061856.1:2513271-2523271 GCF_019202785.1 Penaeus chinensis | reverse complement strand
ACAGCCAGGAGTTGTTTGCAACGAGCTCGTTGTCTTGTTCGAGGCATCTGACTAATTTTTGTCTTAGGCTTGTGTTCCTGGGAGCCTGGATGACCTTTGACAGAAATTGTGTTGCCGTTAGATCGATTCGTGAGTCCAGGGGGAGAAGGTTTGCCTCCATCAGGAGGTTGAGGACCTTCGTCCACCTCGGGGCACCCAGAATGATCCTGGCAGCTTCATTTTGGACTGTTTCTAATTTGTCTGTGTGCTTTTTCTTTGCAGCAATTAGAGCGACTGAGGCATAGTCCACAATGGGCCGGACAGCATGTACATAGAATGATCTTAGTACTTTGTGTCTGGCCCCTATGCGTCTCCCAGTCATTGCTCTCATGACAGACAGTCTTGCTTTGGTTCGGTCAACCAGGTACTGGACCTCCTTATGGAAGGAGAGGGTCCGGTCTATCCTTACCCCAAGGTATAGGTAGTCCTTGACCCATTCTAATTCCACTCCCTGGATTTTCAGTCTTGTGCCTCGAACTCTCTGTCTCAAAGCCATGGCTTTGGATTTGGCAGCAGAGATCTTTAGTCCCGTCCTACAACACTCCTCTGACACGAGGTCCAGACAACGCTGGGCTTTATTCTGGCTGCGTGGTCCAGTGGAGGTGATAGCGAGATCGTCTGCATACGAGATGATCTGGCACCCCACTGGGAGGTTTATGTTGAGGATGCAGGACATTAAAGTGTTGAATAGGGCTGGACTGAGAACCCCACCCTGTGGCGTTCCATTTTCGAGCGGCATGTGCTGCGATAGGTGACCCTGGAATTTGACATTGGCAGTCCTGTTCCTGAAGTAGTCACCTATCCAAGCCAAGAGCTTTCCTCTGATTCCCTTCTGGATCAGGCTTTCCTGAATGGCAAGCGGACTTGCCAGTTCAAAAGCCTTCTCCAGGTCAAGGAATACCACCACAGCTGGGCCCTTGCTGATTGTGCTTAAGAGCGTGGCTAAGCTGTGTGCTGTGCCCATGCCCCTTGTGAACCCGTGAAGGTGTTCGTGCGGGGGTCCCGTTTTCCATTGAAGCCGGTTTAGTACCATCCTCTCAGCCGTCTTGGCCAGGCAGCTGAGCAGAGAGATGGGGCGGTACTTCCCCGGCTCCTTTGGTTTTGGGACGGGAACTATGGTAGCCCTCTTCCAACTCTGGGGTAGAGTGGAAGTTTCCCAGGACTTGTTGATGAGTTGCAAGAGTGCACGCTCACCTGCTAGTCCTAGGTGGGAGATAATGGGGTACGAGATCCCATCAGAGCCCGGGGCTGTGTTGGAACTGGTTTTATAGGCTTTCCTTAGTTCCCTCAGAGAAAAGATAACGTCTGAGTTATCGGGTTCGGCTGCCCTTTCTCTGATCTGAGCGTGTCTGTCTGGCTGTAGACGCTCTTGTCTTGCCCTCAGCTCGGCTGGCAGACTGTTGCTGCTCGTTCTCGCAGAGAACTCGTGCGCCAGTCTGTTAGCCTCTGCTTGGGGGTCGTGATGGGTGCACCTCGGGGCTGAGCGGCTGGTAGCTCGCTTGACCCGTTGCCACAGCTCTGAAAGGGTGGTTTGGTGGTCGAAGGACTCACACCATTCCAGCCACTTTTCCTGCCTGACTCTGTTGGCAGTTTCCTTGGCATCCGTGACAGCTTCCCTTAGGAGGGATAGGTTGTCAGGGGATCTTTGCCTTCGGAATAGTTTTCGGCACATGTTCACCCTGTGGTTGACCTCCCTGATCTCGTCATTGAAGTACCAGGCGTCTTTGTGACTTCTGGACCCAGGCCGAGTTTTGGGTATGGTCTGTGAGGCTGCTTCATTAATGGCGTTTAGCAGGCTGGCTTCGAGCACTTCCACATTTTCGCTTTGTGGGGGATTGTTGCATCTCAGACAGAGGGCCAAGGCGTTTTGAAACGCCTGCCAGTTGGCCTTGTCTGTTTTCCATCTTGGATTTGGTCTTAGGATTTCGGCTGGGCCAGCATCCATGAGGGTAGTTATAGTGCCGTAATGGTCACTTGTGACGGTCTCATCGACCCACCAGCCAATCCTCCCCACCAGAGTCGCAGTGGCCAGGGTGAGGTCTAGGACCCCTCCTCTGACATGCGTTGGCTCTTGGGTGTTGAGGAGAGCGATCTCAGGGAATGTCTCTAGCACGTCAGCTATGTGATAGCCGGCCGCATCCGGTGCCCGGCAGGGAGCCAGGATGGGGTGGTGTGCATTGAAATCTCCCCCTATGATCACTCGGTCGTGTGCAGCAGAAGCACAGACCTGGCTGATGTCTAAGCTTTTACAGCGTGGCCGGCTGTACACATTGTACAGTTTGAGGGGCCCCCCGGCCAGGTGAACCTCGACGGCAAGGGATTCAACATCGTCTCCACAGTGCGATGCATCGGCTATTGCGGAGCAGGGGATTGTTGCTCTCACAAGGGTGATCAAGCCTCTCTTGCCAGGTGTTTGTGGCAGTGTGAAGGCATGGTACCCTGAGAAGCGAACAGTGTCCACTGTTAATGTCTCCTGGAGCATGACAATGTCAATGTTCCTTGATCGCACTACTGCTTGGAGAAAAGCGTTCTTTGCAGAGAAGCTATTGATGTTCCACTGTAGGATGCTTAGATGGTGTGTCATGATGTTACTCAGTGATAGTTACATCAGAGACATCGTCGGAGTCTGACAACTCCATTGCGAGGTCCTCGCTGGTTGAGGGCTCCTCGTCTGTTGTCAGGCTATCCTTGGGTCCACTGGGGGGTGGAGAGCCTTTGGTAGCTCTGACTTTGGTTGGTTCGGCTTTTCTCTCAGGCTTTTTCTTGGCTGGCCTTGCTGGCCTTGCCTGGGCAAGGTCAGCGTGATCTGGCTCTGGCTGCACAGATTCAGCCTGTTTTGGCTCTGCCTGTGAAGGCATGGCCTGGTTTGGAGTGGGGAGGGGAGTCTCGTCCTGGGGTGAGGGTGAGGCTGGTTTTTCTCTAGCCAGCTTTCTTCCCTTCAGGGCTGCGACAGTCTGGGTCATTGCCGTCATGGCGACCGAAACTGCCTTCTCGGCCTCCTCACTCGACCTCCCCAGGGCTGTTGCTACTGCTGTGACAACAGCAGTTAACAGGAGAGTCATATCGTCCTCGTCAAAGAGGAGATGATCATCTGTTGGGGAGGTTTTTGTGGTGCTCTTAGAAACTTTTTTCTTTAGTTTCTTTTTCTGCACCTTTGGCATTGTCGGAAACTCCTTTTTGTTGGAGACATCCGGTGTCGGCTGGGGGGCGGCTTCCTTCCTCTTAGGAGGTCGGGGGGCCTTTTCGCTTTTGTTCCTTCCCCAGACATGGGTGCCCGGTGGGGCAGGAACAAAGTCTGATCGGTTTTGAGCAACCTCTTGTCGCCTGAGGGCCGCCTTTTTCCTGACAGAGCAAGTCAGGCTCCAGGCATGATGCTTCTTGGCACAGTTGGGACATTTGGCTGTTGTGTCCCTCTTTTCCTCTTTGTATGCCTTGAGGCATACCTCTGTGTTGTGTGCCTTGCTACAGACACCACATTTAGGCTTGGCTGTACAGTTAGCCTTGTGGTGACCGTATTTCTGGCACTTGAAACACCGAAGTGGTTCTGGCACATACGTTCGAAGGTTGTAGGTGCCCCAGTTACCCAGATCAAGGGTAGTGGTTGGGGCACCTTTCATGGTCACCAGGACTTGCCTGGTTGGGGTCTTCCCCTTCGACATTCGGGAAGCCTGCACGACCTGTGGGTGTGAAGCGATCAGCTCCACATCGTACGAGACTGAGAAGCCAAGTAGCACCATCTTGGTTCTCTTTTCCTCGGGACTTAGTGGGGAAAGACTCACTTTTCTCCCATCAGTTAGCTCCTTCGTTTCCCGGAGGAAATTTAAGGTAGCTTGATCTTTGGGCATTATGATCATGCCCTGATCTCGGGCGACCCGGATCGACAACCGGATTTTCCGTTGCAACTCCAATGCCCTGACCAATTGGTAGGCATTGTCGAAGCCTTCGGGTTTAGCTGGCACTTTGAACTGGGTGAAGCGTTTAGGGGGTCCCGACTCTTCATCAGAGTCGGTATCCGGCCTCGGACGCTTCGGCCCGCCCTTTCGGCTTTCGGGCTTGTTTGAGGAGGCAGGAGCTGATGCGGCTGGTTCAGCCTGCTCTCCCCTCTCAGTCGGGGAGGCCGTCTGTGAACTCAGGGGCCTCCCTGGCTTAGCTGCTGGCCTGGAGAGGCCAGCTCGCGAGTCAAGATCTTTGACTATTCGGTGGACAGACCCATTGGCTTCGGTCTTGTCCACCTTAGCAGCAGGGGTGACAGTGTCATCCTGTGCTTGGGGCTTTCTTTTGCCACCGGAAGGCGCATATGCCTTCATGGTGACTACCGTGGTCTGGGCCTTGCGCGGTTCGTCAACATTTTTATCAGTCTGTGGGGGGTGTTTGATTGTTTTTTCCATGAATTGGTAAGTGCTTCATCCTCTCACGCCCCCACCCACCACGGAGTCCAACAAGGGGAAGCTGAGTGTCAGAACCAGTGTCTAACAGCAACAGGAGTGATGAGAGGATATACGCAGCCAATAGCCATTGTGACGGCACTCACGGACCATTGTGAGTGCCAATGGCGGCATGACTGCTTGACCCTAGCCTCCCGGGGGAGACCAGCCGATTGACCGTGACCGGGCCGGGATCAGGCCGCCTGTCTTGCTGGAATAGAGGACCAAAGAGGCGTGTTGCTAGCCGCAGGGCGTACTCGTTCACGGCATCGCTCAACCTCCAGGACTCCCGTCTCCACAGCGCACAAGGCTGCCACGCACGGCAATCGCGTGGGTAGGTGTAAACCCCTGGGGAGAGACCAGAGGGGATGCCCTTCCACCTACGAGACATCATTGTTTGGAGCCCTTTTGCTCAGCCCTCTGAGGCAGCCACCCAAAGGTTGCTTCACCGCAGTGAGGGAAGAGGAGTCTTGCACTTTTACCAGGCAGTTCCTTTCATCCCTCTGAAGCAACCACCCAAAGGTTGTTTCACCTCAGTGAGGAAGGAAAGGACCTGTGTCTTTTCAAAGTAGTTCCCCCTTCCCTCTAAAACAGCCACCCAAAGGCTGTTTCACCTCAGTGAGGGAAGGGAGGTTTTGCGTTCTTGTCAGGCACTTCCTTTCGTTCCCCTGAAGCAACCACCCAAAGGTTGTTTCACCTCAGTGAGGAAGGAAAGGACCTGTGTCTTTTCGAAGTAGTTCACCCTTCCCTCTAAAACAGCCACCCAAAGGCTGTTTCACCTCAGTGAGGGAAGGGAGGTTTTGCGTTCTTGCCAGGCAGTTCCTTACATTCCTCTGAAGCAACCACCCAAAGGTTGTTTCACCTCAGTGAGGAAGGAAAGGACCTGTGTCTTTTCAAAGTGTTTCCCCCTTCCCTCTGAAGCAGCCATCCAAAGGCTGTTTCACCTCAGTGAGGGAAGGGGGGTTTTGTCATTTTTGTCAGCTGGTTCCTTTCATCCCTCTGAAGCAACCATCCAAAGGTTGTTTCACCTCAGTGAGGGGGGGGGCGGTACTCGAAAACCATTCCGGACGTCTAGACGGGAGCGGTCGCCTGTGTGAGGGGCAGGGCCACAAACCGACCGAGAAGCGGGGCGGCACGGGGAATGGTTACCCCGGCGGCCCCCGGCCGGCTGCGTGGCGCGAGCCCGCGACCTTTGCCGTGCCCGGGCTGCTAGTGCTTAGCCACAAAGGAGTCAATTAGTAGACCTTGTGACCATACGTGATTTGAATTGGCGGGAAAAACGTGTTTTTTACTAGTGCTATGGATATCGATGGTGTTATTTTTATTATAAACATTATAATTATTATAATATTTTTTAATATTAGTAACAGCAAAATAAGATAATGTAAAATATTTCGTAAATCAAAGAAAAGGGTGAACGGGCGAGACGGGCAGTACTCCTAACTGGCTCATTGGTGACTTAGTACAAGTATAGCCATCTATGTGTATAAACAATCAAACAAGTACTAACAGTGGGCAAAGCACGTGTCTACCCGTCGTATCCGTCGGCAAGGGGATAATATATATATGTATATATATAGATAACAGTATAGCTAATAATCACTGTCCACGCATGTCGAGTAGTTGCTCCATGCCCCCTGTCCATCAACAATAGCGGTAGATTTCAAAAGATCCTCCCCGGCGGGGAATCGAACCCCGGTCTCCCGCGTGACAGGCGGGGATACTAACCACTATACTACCGAGGAATTGGATACCAGTGGAAATTAATTTTCGGAGAAGTCCGTATTTTAATTAGAGTACAGATTTCTGTGTTTATTGTCATTCACAGTTTACCTTTTACCATCGTCCAGGACAGGTTCTGATTTGTTTGTTTGTGTGTGTGTGTGTGTGTGTGTAACCTTAATTGATTTTTAGCATATAACTAGTTTTACCGTTCTTATTTAAGATAAATACTGATATCAGTAACAAAGACATTTGGTCAGGAGTGATAGGGCCTTTTTTTTTTTTTTCGATGAAAAAATATGACAATGAAAAAATATATATGAATCTCTTTATTCATCTATTTGTTTACTTCCATTAATTTATACTTTTTAACATAAACGATTAACATTTAAAAATATATATATATATATCGTTAGTATGATTATTGCTGTTACCATTGCTATCATCAGTTAGTATTTACCTTTACCATTACTGGCATTCTGAGAAAAGTGTTTTGATGTTAAAAACTCACTAATTATAATCATGAATATATATGTAATACACACAAAAGAAAGAGAAAGTTGGCAACTGACCCCAACAAATGGAGTAACCCGATTCACCAAATCTTTTCATTCTAATCAGCTGATACTCTACACTTATGTTTGTAAATGTTTTTAAAACTTACATGCTGTCTTACTGTTTTTTTTTTTTTTTTTTTTTTATTATTATTATTATTGAAATCCGCTCTATAACACTATTTTGTCAAAAGCGACGTCAAATCGGAGTGTCTCGAGGGACTTGCTAGCTATTTCCTCTTAAAATAGACTAAGGAGGGATGGGACGGCAATAATCGAGTAGAAAACTGTTACAAGTTACATATGATATATCTAATACTTTCACATATGAAGTGGCAATACCCCCACAACCTTGCCACTTAAGATAGTGGCATTTATATAACTTATGTAAATGCTCCCTTTACTTTACGACCGTCTGTTGCACGAAAGAGGGTGTTTTACTCTATTGCAGGCACCGACTTTTCTTCACCACAGCTCCAAGTTTTGTTAAGGATCGACAATGTCTGATTATGTGGTTAGAGATAAGGAATTGTAAATGTTAATGGCTCTTGATCAGATTGAACACTGAATCATTAAACAATGCTAATGAACGCATCCATAGTCTATATATATATGATATATGTGTACTGTATATATACATTATATATATATGTGTGTGTGTATGTATGTGTGTGTGTGTGTGTGTGCGTGCATGCATGTATGTGTGCGTGTGTGTTTGTGTGTGAGAGACCATATATCTGTATCCTCACTATAATGAGAGAAATGAGAATATTGTCCATTTAAAGTGATAGGAGGTAAACCTGACATATATGAAAATAGTTTACCAAGATACCTGCAAAACAATTGAAATGGGTACTGCCCGTCCGAAAATGATCAATTCCACACTATCCAATTCCTCGGTAGTATAGTGGTTAGTATCCCCGCCTGTCACGCGGGAGACCGGGGTTCGATTCCCCGCCGGGGAGGATCTTTTGTAAGTATTTTATCGTTTTATTTCTGTTTTATTTCCAAATGCGATACAGAGATAGCAATGTTTTAACAAAGGATATATGAATATACAATTATCGTATTCATTACTGTTATCTATAAACATGTGTATATTTGTATTAATGCACGCACAAAAAGTACACAAGTATGTATGTATATATGTGTGTGTGTGTGTGTGTGTGTGTGTGTGTGTGTGTGTGTGTGTGTGTGTGTGTGTGTGTGTGTGTGTGTGTGCAAATATATATACATACTCATGTGTGTGTAGTATACGTAAATGTATAAATACATGTGTATATATATATGTATAAATACACACGCACACACAAAGACATATGTATACACATATATACGTATAGAGGAACATACATACATATATATACGTGTATATATATTTACCCATATGTGTATGCATATATGTGTGTATGTCTATATGTATATATACATATATATATATGCATATAGATAGACGAATATGCGTATAGTGAGTGTGTGTACACATAAATATGTACATATATATATTTATTTGTATTTATTTATTTACACACACCCACGCACATGTGTGTGTGTGTGCATGTAAATAAATAAATATATATACATCTATTTAAATATATATATGCATCTATACATATAAACATGCACACACACACACACACACACACACGCATATAATATATATATATATATATATATATATATATATATATATATATATATATGAATACGTGTATATATATGAATACATATATTATATATATATGTGTGTATTCAAATATATATATATATATATATGTGTGTGTGTGTGTGTGTGTGTGTGTGTGTGTGTGTGTGCATGTGTGTGTGTGTGTTTATATACATATATATAAATATGTATTCATATGTATGATATATATATATATATTTATTAATTTGTATGATATATATATACGTATTTATATATGTGTGTGTGTGCACATTATACATAGGTATATCAATATATGTACATATGTATACATACATAGACATATACATAGAAATACATGATTATACATAATTATATTATACATATGAATACATATATATGTGTATATGCACACATATAAATATATACATGTATATACCTATATATATGCATATATATACACATATAGATATATATATACATATAGATATATATATACATATATATATGCATATATACATATATACACATTTATATACACATACAAACGTGTGTGTATGTGTGTATATATGTTTATGAATATATACACACACACATGTGTGTTTGTGTATATATAGATATATGTATACATACATATACAGATGTGTAGACATATATACATATATATAGATATATGTATATATAGATATATATGTATACATATATTATTTGTTTATAAACCTTTAGAGTATAAGACTATTCCTGGCCTCTCGATCAGAAACCAAAAGATTGGTAGAAAACATTCAGGTGTTAAACCCATGCTCGATTCCCACTCTGATGAAATCTTATTGGACTTTCAATAACCCATACTAATAGTATTGGACTTCCAATAACCCATACTAACTAGGAAATCTTAAAACTCCAAATTTGAACACGAAATAATCTGTTTGAAAAAAAAAAAAAAAAATGTGCATCGGCCGGGAATCGAACCCGGGCCTCCCGCGTGGCAGGCGAGAATTCTACCACTGAACCACCGATGCTTCCCTATCAGGAGTGGAGTATGAACGTCCAACATCGATTTATTTTCGAATGATTAAGACATTCTAACCTTGCATCGTTTAAAACATAGATGCCTGGAAAAAATAGTTATGATCAAGAGAAGTTTTGAAGAGCAGCAAAGATCCGTTATGGTATCTCTAAAAGTATTACATATAATGACACTAAAAAGGATATTGATGATTAGCGGGATTCATAAAGTTTCCATAGAACTAAAAAAAAAAAAAAAATGATAAAAATAAATAAATGACAGGTACTCCTTTCTCCATGTTTCACTCTCTTCCGTCTAATCTGTCTCCTGCTTTATCCCTTTCCCTCTACCTTTCCTTTGCCCAGACTGTCACTCCCTCTCACTCCCAAATCTTCCTTAATTCCATTCATCTCCCTCTTTACTCCCTACATCTGCCCCCTGCCACGCCCCCCTCTTCCTCCTTAAACTCCCCCCTCCCCCTTATTTCTCTGAGCCCCCTCTCCCTTTCCACTTACCCATCACTCATTAATCTTGAAGTTCCCTCCGTTTCCCCTTCCCTTCCTACCTTCTTTCTTAACTTCCCCCCTCGGATTGTCCTTGTAAATACTGA
>NC_061856.1:2495771-2505771 GCF_019202785.1 Penaeus chinensis | reverse complement strand
GCTAGGGGGGTAGGGGGAGTGGCAGAGTGAGCGACATTACTAGAGTAGGGGGTAAGAGAAAAACGTCGTCGACGAGCCTCCTGTCTGGCTTCACGTAGAGTGAGTCCAAGTCTGAATCTGAGAGTTGCTACCTCAGACTCAAATTTGTAGGTGGGGCAGCCTCTATAAAATACATTATGGGGGCCGCCACAGTTTGCACATGTGCGTGATTGTGCAGAGCAATTTGATCGAGTATGGCCAGGTTGGGCACATAGCGGGCATCTGGCTGTGGAACGGCAATGTTTGGCAGGATGTCCTAAATGCCAACAATTTTGGCACTGACGAGGAAGAGGTTGGTATGGTCGGACAGGTAGGGATTCCCTACCTATGTAAACATTTAAGGGAAGGTCATGTCTACGGAAAGTAATTTTGGCAATGTTGATGGATTTCTTACGATTTCCTCTGGGAGGAATGGAGTAGCATTGTACATATGTTGCATCATAGTCTGTGAGACAGGCGAGTAACTCCTCTCCACAATCTGACCATTCTTTGTCATAGATTGGGCAATCTGTTGGGGAGATAGAGACAGTTCCGGTGCAAGTATTGAGGGTTGGATGAGGTTCTGTAGGGATGGGATTACCACATAGATCAGTTAGTTTTGTTAATGCTATAGCTTGGTTTTCAATTGTTACTGTGACGAGACGGGAGTAGTCGGGTCGGCTACGGAAAAAGACTTTGCCTACTTGTTTTTGGAGGCATTGCTGGAAGAGGAGGGTGTTTTTAGAGTAGGGAGCTGTGGGAGGGATCACGAAAAATCGGTCCCATTTGGCTGGGCTAAATAGAGTATTTAGGATTCTTGTAGAGGTGGGGGTAGTAGAAGTGCGGGGACGTGTGGAGGAGGGAGTAGTGTTGGGGGGGGGGGGGGGTAGTGTTATGGGGAGGTGGGTAATAAGGTTGTAAGGTAGTAATAAGGGGAGATGGGGTGGTTGATGAAGAAGGTTGTGGGAGTAAAGGTGTTGAAGTTGAGCATGTAGGGAGAGTAGAAATGTCTCCTGTGGGTTGGTTGTTGATTAGGGTTGATACTATACTAGTATGCATTGATGATGTGGTAGTTGTTGCAGTGTTCGGAGCCGTGGTTAAAGGAGAGCTGGGATTGGGGCTATTTGATAAAGGGGCAAGCCTCATTGCCCCTAAGAGTGGGGTTACGTCTTCATTATTGGCCATGATAAGCCTGGAGTATGTTGGGGAAAAAAATAGTCCACCCCTCAGGGTCCCCTTGAGGGTTAAGGACCAGGTATGGCAGGGGAATACCGTGCCCATGGTTCCCTCAGGCCGTTCAGGACTGACATAAAGTCAGCCTTTCATCCTTTCAGCACGGCTCTCACACCTTAGGAGGTGGATAGTAGAAGGGATTGGGGAAGAAACTGAAACGAAAAGTATGAGTGGGAAAAAAAGACCATGCAAAATTAGTTGAGTCGATGGCTGAGTCCCAAGGTTGAGGAGTTCCCCATCATTGGGTCTCAGTCTTCGTCTCCTAAGCCCCCCCACGACAACAACGGGCAAAGGATTGGGGGGGAAATTTCATTTGAAACTATTGTAGATTGCCTTACAGCTTGCCACATTTTTCCCTGATAATGTGTAACGCCTAGCGCCCTTAGAGAACGTCAGTCACACGGTTGTGCACTGCGCAAATGTGAAATAAAATGGTATGAAGTTTTCTTTATGAAGTCCACATTTTCCTCAAGCATGCGGCAGTAAGTACAAATGTAAGCTTAGACAACAGGACAACAGGTCCTTCCTTCCACCGGGAACCTTCTTGTGTTAATTTTATATTTCATAATTGCAAATTTAGTTATACTGATGAAAGACAACTTTTCAAAACCTGGTAGGATTTGTTTCAAGGTAAGATTGAGCAGTCCCACTGCTAAACAAGTACTTTGATTGTTTATCATTGCTATTTCGTATAATGAATGTTTTCTTCTTTTCTTTTAATACTACAGTCATTTTTAAGCATTGGAACGTCCTGTATGGGTAGGTACCCAGTAAAACCTGACATACTTATGTCGTGTAAACAGGTAAGATAACCAGTCCTGAATCTTCCGGCCGTGGAGGTTGGCCAAGTGCATAGACTGTATGAGAGATAGTGAGTTAGTGGTCTGTAAATATAGTGGAACAGGAGGAAGGTGAAAAGGACACTGGACCCAGGAAGGAGGGGATAGTTGAATGTACAGGAAGGGAAGACTACAGCAAAACCGGCTCCAGAGAGAGAGGGGTTTAAAACCATCAATGTAAAAACATGAATACTGGAGCAATGAGCAAGGGGATGCCTGATTTAGGTGGGTCAGGGAAAACAGGAGCAGTATAGGAGGAAGATATAAGTCAAAGAGGAAATAAATGGAGAGAAAAAAGAAAAGGTCAGTGATTAGGAAAGAAGTTATGGGGAAAGAGAGCATCCATGTGAACAGAAAAGGGAGTTGGCAAAAGTAAAAGAGGAAGAGATAAGAAGGGATTGCGGGACAGTTGGTTGGGAGAGGTAAATTGGTGAAAACGAGTATAGCACAGGAGAGAAAGAAGTGCATGGCATTTTGAGAGAAATGGCAGGCCTGACTCAGTGTACAGACTCTCAATTGGAGAGATCAAGAAGTGAGGCAGAAGCAGAAGAATAAATATGGCATCCATTTTCAAGAAGTGAAGAGGATCAGGGTAATGCGAAGATGAAGGGAACTTTGGTGCAATCAAAGTTCCACCATGGACACATTTAAAAGTACAAGGTCAGGAGGTTCGGTGAATGGCTGTAAAGGCTGAACTCATTGCAGTGACAGTGTAAAATAGAAGCATATCTGAAGTGGAAGAGAAAGATGGTGGAGGAAGAGGAATATTGGAGAGAGTGTGAGCTAATGTATGCCTGTCAGTTCTATCAAAGCACCAGCGTGGAGGTGGGAAGCAAGATCTACAAAGTAGGAGAAAGGAGATCAGGAAAGTGGCCCAGAATTGACCAATGAAAGTCTAAATAATGGGGAGAGGAGCAAAGAAAAAGCCCAAGGCATGAAAACGATTGTGAGCACATGTCAAAGTGAGTTGGGTGATCTAAGTCAAGAACAAGGTCAGTAGGGGAGAGAAAGCATTCCAAAGAACAGCCAAAGGAAGTAGAGGTGGATTCTACCCAAAGAGGGTGGCGGCAATTAAAGTCATCAACTATGAGGAAAGGTGGTTGGATTTGGGGAAATTTCAAAGGTAATAAAGTCAATGGGGTGGGAAGGGGAGAAGTAGACTTGTACAACTCTGACCCAGCAATAACGAAAGTTGCTAATAACTGTGCAAGTGACAGTGGTTGTAAAGGAGGTATAACATATGACATTTTCCGATAGATAAGTAGAGAGGAGACAGAGAGGAAGTGTGTGGAAGAGACAAATGATGTTGAGAATTGGTACAGAAGGATATGTAAGAACAGTCTCTTGAAGAGAGACAATGGATGGATTAAAGGAAGAGAGGATATAATGAAGATCAGGTCTGGGAGAATGGAAACTGTGAATATTACAGAGTAGAGAAGCTAGGGAGAACATGAGTAGGAGGACGATGGATATTGGCAGTCACTTTGAGTGAAGAAAGAATGGGAGTAGGGAGATTAGAGGGTCGATGATGGATAGGCTTTTTTTTTGGGAGGGAAGGGGGTCATGATTGGAAAGTTTTGAAGGTCCTCAAAGGGAGTTGGATGGAGGAGTCCGAGGATCGACAGTTTTCTTATGAGGGGGCAAAGAGGAGAACGACATCTGAGGAGATGGGGTCGAACATTTAGATTGTCTAATGCAATGGGTACAGTGAGGAGGAAGAGGGGTAGTTACTGGGGAATTGGTAGAGACTGGAGTGTCTGTGAATAGAATGGCAAAATAATTTGACTGGGAGAGGGTAGGGGTAGAATTTGGGAGAAAGTGATACTGGGGGAGATGTAGACACATCTTGGGAGGAAGGGGGAGGGGTGGAGCAAAGAAGACCACTGGAGAAGGAAGCTGGAGTAGAACTTCATTGTAGCATTGTACTGCTACTGCATCATAGTCAACAAGGCAGTTGAATAATTTACTTCCACCGGCTGGGCTAAAAAGAGTACTCAACAAGTTTGTAGAAGTGGCAGTAGTAGAAGGATGAGGATGAGACGAGGGAGTGGTGTTGTGTGAGGTAGTACTGCAGAGAGGTGGACAATGAGGAGGAAAGGAAGTAATGAGGAAGGAGAGGGTAGTAGGTGAAGAAGGTTGTGGGGGAGGAGATTGAGTGGAGGATGTTGGGAGAAGAAAAAATAAGGTTCTCTGGAAGGTGAGCAATGACCTGGCATTGAGGAGGGGTTAGTAGTAGCAGCGTTCAGTCATGATCAAAGGAGAGCATGGGCTCAGGGAACAGGAAGAGTTAAAATCAGTGGGGCTTGATGGGAAAAGGGAAAGCCTCAGTGCCCTAATAAGTGTACAAAATCTTCATTATTGGCCTTGGGCAATATTGGACACAGGGGAATACATTGCTAATGGCTCCCCAAGACCATTCATGACTGGCACAAATCCAGCCTCTCATCCTTTCAACATAGCTCACACATTAGGAAGTGGATAGTAGAAAGGGTTGGAGAAGCAAAGGAAAAGGAAAGGGGGAGAAGAAAAGGCCACGCAAAATTGGTTTAATCAAGGGCTGAGGTCCAAGATAAGGGAGATCCCAAACACTGAGTCTGAGTCTCCATCTCCTGCCCCCAATGACAATGGCATGGGATTAGAGGGGACATCTGGGACTGAAACTAAACATGAGCAAAACCTTATAATAATAATTATAATTTTTTAAATTTAGTTTTATTAAATGTGTTACAATGGATATTCTTGGTGTGAGATGTGTTCTGTTTCAATATACTTCAAAATTACCACATGTGCAAGGAATGGCTGAGGCTACCATCAGCAAGATTGCAGATGGTATCACCCCACAACACACTAACCTTGCTTGTTAGAGTGGGAACAACTTTAAAATCTACCACAAAGAGGTCCCATTAATTATTTCCCACTTTGGACGACCAATGATAATACACTAATGGTTAATAATAGCTTCATACAACTTTCAAGTTTATTAAAATGATCAATTGGATCTCAGTATTTACATAATGGCCAGCCAGAGTTCATAGCATGGTGGACATAATAATTTGTGCATAGTTATCACAAACTGCAAGAAACCCTCTCTTTTGATGTGGTAACACGAGAACACTGTCAACTTACCACTTGTGCACAGCCTTGACAAGTGCCATAGAGCATCAAAATAACATGCCATTTTCCACAACCATAGAATGTTATCACAGAACAAGAAATCTCATGGATGAGTAATACAAGCAGCCATTCAATAATGTGCAGAGCTAAATATACCGACTTGTTACCACATCAGAAATAAGGAAGAATCTGGCATCACTTAATAGATAAAATTGGCCAAGTATCCTTGTATTTTTTTGCATATTAAGTAGGTGAGTTGCAATGTTGATAGGCAGCCTACCAACAGTATAAACATGTTCAATAACTAAGAGAAAGAGAAAAACTATATATGCTGCCAGAAAGCTGTAATGATTTCATAAATAATATTACAATTTCATACAAGAAAAAGAGGGGGATATATATATATTTGCATGGTACACAAAGATTGAAGATTTTGTCACGTCTTGATCTGGAAATGAATATTTAAACTTATAAAGCAGAGTCATTTTGTGAATAAACTGAATACAGTGTCTCAGTTCCATTTTTCCTAAGCTAATGATCATTTATTCCTGAAAACAAAAATAACAAAAAAAACAATAACATGAAAGATGGTCATACTTCCTGAACTTGTAAGAACAGAAGACAATAAGTGTAAAAGACCTTCCCATTTGGTAAAAATTGTATATATATATATATATTTATATAATCGTTAAAAAAAAGACTAATATAGCCTAAATGTTCCACTTTAACCCTACCATTCCACTCACAATAACTCCTGAGATATGAAAATGCCCAAGTTCAGACACATTCAAAAACTGGAAGTAAACAGTCATCTCAAATTTACGAAATACGGATTATGCTTGTTGCCTTGAAACAAGCGCTCGTAACAAGGAGAGATGGGAAAGATATCAAATTCACAAAAAAAAAGAGGGGGGGGGGGGGGGAGAGACAGAAGAGAAGGCAAACATTTAAATCACAAGTTTCATTAAAGACAGAGAAAACTGATTTCAAGAGATGACCTGTTTCTCCATGCACAAAGCTGAGGGTAGAGACTGTCCCAGGGAACATCAGATACTTTAGCTATGTCCACAATAAAATCAATTTGTCAAAGGATACTCAGGCTTAGCTTGCTGCATTAAATAAATCCTATTTGGAGAATCTGCAACTGTCTATATATATATATCTTTCAAACAAAAAAATCCATACACCTGAAGCATCTAAGTACGGTGGAAGTTCTTGCCATTCACATCCAAGTAAAAAAATATACTACAATAACTGTATTTAAGTAATTGACAGTGCTATCAATGAAATGCATCAGATAAAAAAAATGCCACTAATGATTACAGCACAGGCTATGCTTGATTATGCTGAAGACATTTTAGTCAACTCTATGTGAACCGGAGCACCCACTTCTAATAGAATACATGAAGCACTGAACACTTTCACTCTCAATCTTCCTACCATTTTGTCCCATGATCTTGTAACCCACTGGCGATTCGTGACGTACTATCATGTCATGGCGAATAACCACAGACACCAGGTGACATTCCATCATGTCATAAGGTCTCGCTTCCCGAGGACAATTATCCAAGCATGGAATGGCATGCACAAAAGTACACACGTCCTCACCAACAATTTTGCCCGTCTTTATTGGGAGTGAACACTATGATTTCAATATTTCCACTGCTCAAGTCTTTAATATGATTAAAGTGTAATAACATAATCTGATTTATGACATGTGAAGAAATAAAACTCTCAGAACCAAAAACAACACCAGCATCCCCAAAGGAAACAAAATCTGGCCCTATCATTCTGCTAAATACCGAATGTGAATCTAACGTTGCAATTTGAAAGAATCGCTGACATGATGCCTAGGTCCTGTATAATTCCCTACTGCATTGGAATCTTGCACCTGAGCTCCATCTTATTTAATAATTCTGTATTCACTAAGGAGACAGAAGAAAACAAGAAAAAACAATCTACCCTCCCTCCTCGACAAATCAAAGGCAACAAGTAGTAATTATTATGGCATTGGCATGTGTAAGGATAATCACTTGAACACTGAGCAAACATTTAGCTCAGTAAATGCATAAAACCATCGAGCCAATCAGGCAGATTTCTGAGGTCTCCTTTCTAATCACTTCATATACAAAAAAGTGAAAAAGGAACAGATACTCATACATCAAAGTCAAGAACGAAAAATGTGAATCAAAGGGTTTTAACTCTTACACAATCATAAGTTATGTCAGCTACCAAATTGAGCTACACAAGGATCATTAACATATGACAGGATGGAAAGATTAAACCAAAATTCCAAAATTTTGTAAATAATAAAAGCAAATATTGAATAATAACTGCCTGACTATGACCTACAAGAGTAATACAGCTGCACTACCGAGATGAAGAACACGTGCAACAATTTTCCAACACTGAGATATAAGAATGAGGATATTCTTTCCAAGTCAATATCTCAAAGAATCTATCTCATTGATAAATTTCAATCCTATTAACACTTATTTTTTGTAAGGAGGTCTTTTAACCTTTTCCCTCTCTTTCTTTCTCATGACTTGGGCATAATGAGTGAAAAGCCAATAAGTAGCGGGTGGAAATTAGATTAATACTATCGTCTTGTACTCAATTCAGTAATAATGCAATGAAGTAACTCTTTCATCACTACCTAGTCCCTACTTATTTCCCACTGAGTAATGCAATAACTGAGTATGATTATGTTAAACAGCATAAAACTTGTGAAATACTGAAAAATTAGAATTCTATCACTCAGTACAACTTTTTCACATTAAATGCACCTGAAGCTAATATTTAATATACATTTCCCAGGAACAGTATCTACCCAACACATAAATCATGGCTGTATTAAACAAAACCGCCATAGCAAGACACAAGCAAGTCTGATAAAGCCAGACTATTCTTCGGAAAAAAAGAAAAATTAAGAAAAACATTTTTAAAGAAAAATATATGGGAGGGGCATGTAACGGAAATTCTGAGAAACCTCATAATACTATATCAAATCACAGCAAGGAGAGGCTGCAAAATATTTCCGTCCTGTTTACTCCTACTCTGTGAAGGCAATGAAGCAGAATATCTCGCTAATAAAAATTGACAGACAGCAAATGAACGGCAAATATCATTACTGGTTACATACATTGAGGCTTCATCTCTACTCCGAAGAGAATCCAATATTCCATCAAGCAGAAACTTACAAACAGTAGGAACAGACAACTAGAATTACTGGAGTCAGAAGCGTCAATATCCATGAAGGACGATCATGAGAAAGAATATAGCACTTAATTACAAGTCTCTGGACACTGATGCTTACATAATTATCTCCAGGGGAAAAAAAAAAAAAAATCTTCATTAGACAGGTGTTACTTAATCTTTCCATCCTTCCATCACACTGTACTACCATTCTCACATACTGTTGAAATTTCATCTATTTAATACAGTTATACCGAAGAAAAATCTCCGTTTCTTGACTACAGATAAAAAAAGCACTGATGCCACACGACAGAAATCAGAATTCAAATCAGATAAAAGACGTACACAAAAGAGGGATTTTGCAGCTCTCAAACAAGTCCACAAAATGAAAAAAAGAATAAATAAATAAAATAAAATGAAAAAAATAGACTTTTAAAGAGAGAAAAAAATATTTCATTTTGTATTTCTTAATTGCTATTCGTCCTCCTCAATTTAAAGCAAGGTTTGTTCTTCCTACAGTGTATCAGTGTCTTCCTCTTGCTCTCACACGGTCTTCCTTTACTCTACATAAGTCGCACCAACATCCTGAAATGAATTTTATGTAGTTAGCACATATTATAAATCAATTCCTTTTATTTCCCTATAAATTCCTTTATTCTAAGTTAACTCAATACATTCAGAACTGGAAGATTACAAAGCAGTATTAACCAAATCTGCAAGCATACATGCCATGCTCACTGTAATATAAGTTTATTTATTGTATTTACACTTAGATGGCTCCACAAGTGCTTAGTCATAAGGAGTCAGTTATTAGTCCTACCTATCTCACCTGCTTACCCTTTTCCTTGACTTTTGGAAAGGGTCTTTTGCATTATTTCAGTGTCATAAATGTTACCAAGATATAAATAACAATTCAATAATCATAACATCAATAACAACAATAACAGTATTGATATCAATTGTATTAAAAAGAAAAGCACATTTTTCCATTAATTCAAGGAATGGGGAAACCAGGATCGGTCACTAGGGCTACCGATAGACTCCTTGGCGGCTGAGCACATGTGGAGCCATCTATATGTAAGAAAATTTAGCAAAAAACTACACGGGACAGAACATACATCCGTCCGGGGTGGTTAACAACTAATATTAATAAAATTACTTATTTAAAAAATGTCCTTTGCTGAACAGTGAAAAGCATAAATTCTGTTCCCTATAATAGACTAACAGATGCTGCCAAGTCAACCAAATACTTTGCTTACTGATATTCATAGATGAGAGAACATTTCATAAAATTATAAAATTACTATATATTATCAATTTACTGGACTATGTGTATGTATATGTATGTATGTGTGTGTGTGTGTGTGTGTGTGTGTGTGTGTGTGTGTGTGTGTGTGTGTGTGTGTGTGTGTGTGTGTGTGTGTGTGTGTGTGTGTGTGTGTGTGTGAGTGTGTGTGTGTGTGAGTGTGTGAGTGTGTGAGTGTGAGTGTGTGTGTGTGTGTGTGTGTGAGTGTGTGTGTGTGTGTGTGTGTGTGTGTGTGTGTGTGTGTGTGTGTGTGTGTGTGTGTGTGTGTGTGTGTGTGTGTGTGTGTGTGTGTGTG
>NC_061856.1:2470771-2478271 GCF_019202785.1 Penaeus chinensis | reverse complement strand
ACATACATAAGCAGAAAACTGCCTGAGACTATTTTCAAATGACTTTGGACATGAGTTGAGGCTGATTTTTGGTATTTGAGAATATTTTGAGAAAGTCTCAACAGAGTTAATTTTGCTGTCTTAGACTATTTAGCCTGTCTAAGAGCGTTTGTGGATACCTCTACTGGATTTCAAAGTGTGCTCTCTATATCTTTTTTTTTTTTTTCCCTTGCTCATCCTACTAAATTATTCCTTAAAATTCATGGGTACCAACCCTGTTGAAAATTTCCTTCCTTAAAATATCCCAAGGCACAAGAGAGTCAAGTTGCCTTTCTAAAATACAAATAGCAGTGCCTAAGAGAGGGTAACTGTTTCAGATAAATGCAAGACAGCATTTCCTTATCATCATCTGTCCCATAAGATTTGCATATGAAGAGAAAAGCCAACATTATGCTATGGTTTAATGAAGTAAAAAGAGAATAATATGGAACATTACTAGCACTATGTAAATCAAGAGCATAATGACTGCATACTTTCATCGACTTGTATCAGTATTACAGCAGGATACTAGTTAAGTACCAAAGCTACGGAGATCTTCAATGTATTGTACGAAAATGTACTAAAAGAGGAAAATACAGCAACCCCCGTATGTAAGTTTTGCTCGGGAATGAGTGACAGGTTATAGCCAAAGCAGTCCGCTGCGGCTTCTAAATTCTCCTTACCCACTTTCTGCTTACAGCCCAAATGTGGTTAGCCTTCACATTGCATGAGACAGATACACAAAATATATTAGTACGACAGGTAAGATTTTTTTTTTTTTTTCAAATTCTTGTAAAAGCGGTGTCCAAAATATATGTGGAAATAAATATCCATGTCTGAATAATTGCTGCATATCTTTAAATCATCTATTACCTATATTCCTCTCACTTCATGATTTTTTTTTGCCCAATACCTTGCAATAACACAGTGTAAATGAAAAGTATATATAGCATAATCTTTTCAATACTTTATCAAGTTTTTTTCTATTGCAATTTTCTTCACGTCAATCAGTCAATACACATATGCTATATATATATGTACATGCATGTGTGTGTGTGTAAACAAAATCCAGAAAAGGGTACTCCTTCCTATTCTGAATAAAAGGCCCCTGGAATAAAAAAAAGTTATCCTATGTATTCACATACATCTGTATCTGAGTTGGGTGGTAAATACCAGGTGAAACCAGATTTCATATTACAAATTTATAAAAACCTTATCTCTTCCCTTTCCAGACCTGTCTTAATAGAATTCTAAAGCCTGGATTTAAGCATCTTGTTACAGATCTCATATTCATGGTTGTTAACTATCACCCTCTATGAGGTGTCAACAGATAAACTATGTTTATCTAATGAAGATATAATCGAAACCAGGCAAATACATATCTTGTATTGTGAAGATGTTCATTCTCACTCATACCTTTTCTAGAAGATAAACTAACATAGCATCCATTATATTTATCTGTTTTCATCTATTATACCCATTTATTTTGTACCCCATTGAGGCAGAGTTGCCACCTCTGCCCACAATCTATCTTGACCTTGGATGAAATTACTAGACAGAACTATTTTTCTGAACATTGCTTGCTTCCTTGTCTTATTAGTCCAAAGACTTCTTTCTAAACATTGCTTGATTTGTTCTAATGGTCCAAAGATTTGTTCAAACAATAATATTTTCCAATGTTACCATTTTTCTTAACTGTCTCTTATCTGTACTTCAATGTCCCAAATTCAAAATTAAACCTGAGACAGCAAACCTGCAGCATTGTGTACTGTCAGAAGTGGTCAGCAACATTAACTGGCATGTGAGAATGATCTCATGAAACATTTCAGGGAACATTAGTTTGGTATTGATATAGATAAATATAGGTAGAGATAGTGATGTATGCATATATAGCCACATAAATACAATATACATTTCTGTAAGTGCATGTGGGAGTGTGCACAAGTGTGTGCGTGCGCGTGTGCTTGTCCATGTGTCGGTGTACCAAAATGTTAAAATCTTTCATAAACTAAATGACATGACATGATTGATATTACCTCTTCCATGCTCACTATACTTCCTCAGTCCACTTTACAGCTTACTCCTTTCATTTACACACAGGTGTCTCCAGAAGTCTAAACATTAGGCTTTCATATCCTCCCCTATTTACTCTGTTTCTTGCTTTTTCAGATTTCTTTCTTAGTAGTAGTAGTAATGCTATTGCTAATAACAAAATAACTATAATAATAATAATAATACTAACAACCACAATGACACTAAAGTGGACAGTGCATGTGCATCAATGAGTTGATACTAAAATAAATGCAAATATTAACCTTGGTTTTATCAGTGACAAAGAATATTATTTTGTAAATGGCCTGCAACAATATGACTAATGCATCAATATGTATGTATATATGTATGTATATATGTACATTTATATGTATATATATATGTATATGTACATGAATATTATGATATATATATATATATATATATAACTGAATAACATATATTTCCTGCAATTTAGGTTCCATTTTTAATTTCATCATTTCGTAGTATTGCAAAATATTTCTGCACATTTTTCTTGATAGTTTGCAATAAATAAAATGTTTCTTTTCTTTTGACACTAGGAAAATGGACAATTGCAGAGCATACTGACACCCTGACACTAGCAATCTGATTTCAAATTGGTTTACACTTTGGAAATCTAACAAATCATTGTAGGTTTTTCATACATATTCATATCTCCTACAAAAAAAGCTCCCTCACTCTACCACCTAAAAATCAGGTTGCAAGATCCATATTGTTGTTTAGCTATGTATATATAATCACATAACTGCTGATAATTTTGAATGGCCTATGTGAAGCCCCCACATAGGGTTTTAAATAAAACCTCAAACTGGCAGATCTACAGTACCTTTATAAATAGAACTTCTTCAAATTTTCTTCTGAACATGATTCACATCAGGGAAAAGAATAAATAAATAAATAAAAAAAATGAAAATTAAAAATAAAACACATAATTTAGTCCTGATGAAACCTATACAGATACTACTTTTACTACTATAGATAATTAAATATTTTCAAGTCTACTACATAAAACTAAATACCCTGCAAGTCAGCTAGTTTTACTTTACAACTTCTGCTTCTACTAATTAAAAGTCACCCTCGAAAAACTTAAATAAAAATAATACCAATACTTTATAAATTGTTCTAAATAATCTTAAAAGTAAGTCATACACATTTTAATCTCCCCTAACCAACATCACCATTACCGTTGCATTCTGTCTCTGCTGTCACAAAGACACTAGTAAAATTCTCATGCCATACTACAGTAGCACCGAAGTATCCAATATTCCATCCATCTTTTGCTTTCTTCTTTTAAGTAGTGTTCAATTTCTCCTTGGACTAAATGCAGGTGTGTGTGTGTGTGTGTGTGTGTGTGTGTGTGTGTGTGTGTGTGTGTGTGTGTGTGTGTGTGTGTGTGTGTGTGTGTGTGTGTGTGTGTGTGTGCTTGTCCTTGTGCTTCTGCTTGTGCGTGTGCATGTGCATGTGTTAACTTTCCTTGATATCTTTAAAACATGCCCCTTGTCTTTGGTCCAATAATCCTTATACAGACTGCTAATATATAAAGAATAAGTACTTGGCTTTACTAAATGGAATATCTTTTTTTAAATCTTGCTATCATAATGCAAATGCAGCCTAACAGAAGACACTAGAGCATTCTGCTATTCATGGTTGTTCAGTGACAGAACTAATTTGAGAAGTAAAACTGACTTTCAAAACCTCCTATTTTCTTCTAAATAACTATCTACAGAAAGTCATCTCAATTTATATTTCTTGAGGCTCTATGTCACTCACCTTTCAGTACTTTCAACATGAAAGAGGTGGGCAATAATTTTTGCTTTATTTTTAGATGGAGATTCGTTTTTTCATTACAAACTCCCTAGAAGGGCATCTGGGTCGGGCAGTGACAATTACTGCTTAGAAACCATATTTGGTTCCCAGTGTACCACACCGCATCCCATTACATCTTTAAACGTTCACTACCAACTCATGTCTCTTTCTCTTTTTTTTGCGCTTTTTTTTTCTCCCTCTTTAGAAAGACATTACACTTAAATGCTTTGCCTATTTCTTGTCATCCTACATAATCATACAGATGTTTGTTTAACATCAAAAGAGTTCTCCTCTGTTCACTGGATACATCGGAAAACTTTAAACATGTATCTTTTTCTGCTTGAGAGTTTTCTTATACAATTCAAACAATAATATAGACTATCGGCAAGAGCACACTGCGGTGAAGGCATAATAAAATTTCCCAAGCAACAACAAATAATATATGAAATATTCCCCCCCTTTCTTGAACTGTGAATAACTTTCACATTCTATCTATCTACTTTTGTGGGAGGAGGGAAAGAGGAGGTTATGGAGGAGGAGGATCATATAAAGAACAGGAAGGAAGAGAAAAAGGAACATCAAAAACATAACATTTTTTTTTTAAGCAAAGGTCTTTTCAAGTATATGAAATTATCACAAAAAAATGTTTTATTATTACACAAAGACACCTATCACCATTCACCTGGATACTTATATAAAGCTATACTCTGAGACAAAATACACATGTTAGAATTATGGACTAAAAAGTAATTACAGAGCCTTTATGTGAAACCCTAGAGATGATAAAACACTATCTGTACTGCTATGGTTACTGAAATTATATTAAGTTACTGTGTAAAAAGAATAGCATCACAAAAGCATTTACTGCTAACACCAATAATTTGTTTCTAAATGAGGTATCTTTATTCAAAATGCCTGCTGCCATTCTTTTCTACCTACTTTATTTCAAGCTTCTTCTGGTCAAAGCTTAAGAATAATAATAATAAACAATATTAATGCTAAATATCATAATAAAGCCACATGAGATCTAACAATTGCAAAATGTCATAGGATGCCCTAAGTGCACCTCAGGGATTCAGTAAGCACATGACCATTTTTACAAAACTTTAATATAACATCTTCCTCCTAGCTTCACCTTTTTTTCTCTCATAAAAAAAAGAAAGAAAAAAAAAAAAAAATCAAGGAGGATTGCTTCTGTCCTTTATTCACTGCACGCTCAACTGCAGCCAAATCTTCGGCTAATCCTCACCACTACATCGCAAAACAACAATGCAGGTCTTGGATACTGATGTCCTCCTCCTCGCCTACCACTGTCCTCCATACGACCCATCACTCCTGGAGGCCATTGCATGACGTTCCGAGTGGCAAATGTTGACAGCCGGTTGTCTCTTCCCCTTCCCCTTCTTGGCAACCCTATCAAGAACAGCTTAATAACTGTGGCCTGATCCAAGATTTGGTAACTCATTCCCACTGCACATGAATTACTCACATATAAGTATATAAGCAAGATATAGCACACTTACATTTAGGTGAGTAAAGGCCTCCGAACGAGAGATAACCAGTCCATTTGCAATCGCAAAAGGCATTCAAGCTGTGTGTATTTAGAGGCAACCGCACAAAGAGACACGACAGGTGAGAAGTAGAAGTAAGGAGCAATGCATTTTCCTGACCTCCTCTGTATCTACCCCCATTATGGATATCAAAATTTGCATATTAGTTAAAATTCAAATATAAAGATATGAGTATATAAACAAATAAATAAATAAATAAATAAGAGATTTATCCGTACATCCAAGATATATATATATATATATATATATATATATATATATATAAAACCTTTGAGCAATCAACTCTGGTCATATACCTTGACCTAGTTTAAATTTTGTCCTCATAAAAAGGAAGATAAAATTCACACATAATTTTCCAAGACCTCTGGTACAATTTAATAACAGTAATTATTCTTAGACTGCACCAGTACAAGATTTCTATCATAAAAGGAAAAGTTAATAGCCAAAGCATGGAGTATTTCTCATCGTAAAAAAGCCAATGGACAATTAGGAAACAATAACAAGTGTTACGCAAAACAAGAGAGAAAAACTTTCACACGTCATCACGCAGGCGAATCTTTCCAACCACCCGAAAACATGACTAAATTTGTTAAAAAAGGCAGAGTGTGTCTTTGGTTAGGAAAGCTTATGATTCTACTACCCTCTGGAACCTTATTTTCTACATTCACTCCATGTTCTGACAAAAAATCAAAATGGAATTGGAAAAAAATACACACATGCAGAGAAAATTTCACACCGACAGTAACAAATACATACCTATGATAGTCATGTACACAATAGATCTTATTGTCAACATCGACCGTGAAGGGAACACCATCCAGACACTCGTTGCAGATGCAGCAACGGAAGCAACCCGGATGATAAGATTTGCCCATTGCCTGTAATATCTGGTGGAGAAAAACAGTTTCAATATGAATAACATCAATACATATTGACGACAATGATGGTGTTCATATGATAAGTAATTACACTAAGTACATTTCTCTCAGTAGGTTATCAAATCATTTATATACAAGAGATGACAATAAACTAGTAATAGCAACATGTGTTGAAATAAATTAAAAGATTCACATTTACATGAAAAAACTGAAAATCAATAACAAAAAAAATAAAATTTGATTAATTCTATTTATCTGAATACCTTTGGAAAGAAAGAAAATCTTGGAAATAACAACATAAAAATTAGCTACAAAATCTAGTTTTCATGCTTAAAGATATATGGACAACACTATACCAACAAAATCATGCTAGGAAATCTCTTGAATTCATTAGTCATATTGCTAATTCTGACACAAATGCCAGCTCTTGAGATGCCCTGTTACATCCAGTTCATAGTGTGGTTAATAATAGTATAATTTAGCCTTATACTATTAACATTTCTCTAATTATCTTTTAGAGATATATAAAAAAAAAAAAGTTTAATCACAATGACTATTATAAAAAATGAATTATTAAAAGAATTTTAAAATAACTATATAAAGACCCTGCATCTACTAAAATGCTGGTACCAATAATAATGATAAAAAAACCAAGTGATAATCCCATCACAATCACATCCCCCACAAGAACGACCACACATCCAAACCAGGACCGAGCCAACCACAGCAGTGCGGCACCTGCAGGATGCCCCGAGTGTCTTACCATTTCCATGATCAGATGGCCACAGATGGCACATTTCTCTGCCGTCTGCTGAAAGCCAGAATAGAGGTAGTCTTCCTCGCAGTAGACCTTGCCGTGGACATTATAGAAGGCCTTGCCCCGCAGCGCCCGGCCACAGGAACAGCAGATGAAGCAGTTGGTGTGGTACAGGTTGCCCATGGCCTGGCATGCCTGCCCTGCACCTGTCACTTTGTCCCCACACGTGTGACATATACCTGTTATGGGAGGGAAATTGCATTATAGTTTGGATATTTATATATGGCACTTACATTTACCTACATAATTAGAAGAAACAACAACGGTCAACATTTATTAAGAAAACAGTAAATAATGTGAAAACTAAGCAGGAATTGTGCACTAGGTAACAGTAGTT
>NC_061856.1:2463271-2465771 GCF_019202785.1 Penaeus chinensis | reverse complement strand
ATGGAACGAGCACGAAGGGCGGCCCGGCGGGATAAGAGCCAAGTGAGCGCAGGCCGGGGGAGCAGCGGCACCGCGGCACGGAGGCACTGAGAAGTTCGACTGGTGGCACCGCACGGCAGCCAGCCTGCCTGGCCGCCCCGCCCTCTCACACCTCGGCCACCCGGCAATACCCCGGCCGGGTTCGCCACCGCAACTGCTGCCACCTACGGCCCGCGGGCACCGACGGGGGCGTGCGGCCAGCAGGAATGCTGACA
Source organism: Penaeus chinensis (assembly GCF_019202785.1). Classification (NCBI taxonomy): domain Eukaryota; kingdom Metazoa; phylum Arthropoda; class Malacostraca; order Decapoda; family Penaeidae; genus Penaeus; species Penaeus chinensis. Next base: position 2,465,517 of record NC_061856.1, on the reverse strand, counting down.
AGGCAAGACTAGTAGAAAGAGGAGGCGAAAATACGGCCTACGCAAACACATGTCAAACGCGCGCACACACAAGCGAATACCACGCGGAGACGCACGGCCAGCCAGCGCCGCCCGCCGCGAAACAGCAGCGACGCGCCCTCGCCTTCGTCGCTCGCCGCCGCCGCCGCATTTGCCCGCCACACATGCCGGCGGTAAGCCTCGGGGGAGAAAGCGCGATTTTCTCTTCGCAGAAAGGATAAAGTTGAACGAGTCGATGCCCGCTCTGACAGCCAAGCGTGGGAACCGCGTCCCCTTGAATATCTCCAGAGAAATAAGTGGACAGGTGGCGCCCGACACAATAAACAGACGAGTAATCGATACAAGGGCATGCGAGGGGAAAAAATAACTCCGCTATCATCACACGAGACAGACTGTGAGAACGTGAGACGAGGAGAGGGAGAATAATGACCAGACAAGACAAAAATTAGCGAGACAGTGGCAGCGAGCTGGTGCGGCGAGCAATCACGAGGCGGTGGTTGTGGTGTGGTGGACCCGGGCCGCTTCAGCTCCGTGCCAACCCTCCTCGCCCAGGCGTATGTGTGCGTGTCACTCTCCTCTCCTCTCCTCTCCTCTCCTCTTCTCTTCTCTTCTCTTCTCTTCTCTTCTCTTCTCTTCTCTTCTCTTCTCTTCTCTTCTCTTCTCTTCTCTTCTCTTCTCTTCTCTTCTCTTCTCTTCTCTTCTCTTCTCTTCTCTTCTCCTCTCTTCTCTTCTCTTCTCTTCTCCTCTCTTCTCCTCTCTTCTCCTCTCTTCTCCTCTCTTCTCCTCTCTTCTCCTCTCTTCTCCTCTCTTCTCCTCTCTTCTCCTCTCTTCTCCTCTCTTCTCCTCTCTTCTCCTCTCTTCTCTTCTCTTCTCTTCTCTTCTCTTCTCTTCTCCTCTCTTCTCCTCTCTTCTCCTCTCTTCTCCTCTCTTCTCCTCTCTTCTCCTCTCTTCTCTTCTCTTCTCTTCTCTTCTCCTCTCTTCTCCTCTCTTCTCCTCTCTTCTCTCCTCTGCTCTCCTCTGCTCTCTCCTCTGCTCTCTCCTCTGCTCTCTCCTCTGCTCTCTCCTCTGCTCTCTCCTCTGCTCTCTCCTCTGCTCTCTTCTCTGCTCTCTTCTCTGCTCTCTTCTCTGCTCTCTTCTCTGCTCTCTTCTCTGCTCTCTTCTCTGCTCTCTTCTCTGCTCTCTCCTCTGCTCTCTCCTCTGCTCTCTCCTCTGCTCTCTCCTCTGCTCTCTCCTCTGCTCTCTCCTCTGCTCTCTCCTCTGCTCTCTCCTCTGCTCTCTCCTCTGCTCTCTTCTCTGCTCTCTCCTCTGCTCTCTCCTCTGCTCTCTTCTCTGCTCTCTTCTCTGCTCTCTCCTCTGCTCTCTTCTCTGCTCTCTCCTCTGCTCTCTTCTCTGCTCTCTTCTCTGCTCTCTCCTCTGCTCTCTTCTCTGCTCTCTCCTCTGCTCTCTCCTCTGCTCTCTTCTCTGCTCTCTCCTCTGCTCTCTCCTATGCTCTCTTCTCTGCTCTCTCCTCTGCTCTCTCCTCTGCTCTCTTCTCTGCTCTCTCCTCTGCTCTCTCCTCTGCTCTCTTCTCTGCTCTCTTCTCTGCTCTCTTCTCTGCTCTCTTCTCTGCTCTCTTCTCTCCTCTCTTCTCTCCTCTCTTCTCTCCTCTCTTCTCTTTTCTCTCTTCTTCTCTTTTCTCTTTTCTCTCTTCTTCTCTTTTCTCTCCTCTCCTTTCTCTCTCTCTCGTACGTTCATAATTTGTATGTTGTGCCAATCAGATACCTTGCTATTTCAGCGACCCTCCATTCTTTTCAATCGCTACTCGAATCTTCATTTCCGCCTAAACAACAACAAACCTTTGCGACGCCCTCTCCTGCTTGCTTCCGCCCACTCCCACATGCCGAGCATTTAACATGAATTGCAGTAAAAGTCAAACAATCAAGCAACGAATCCCATGGCGAAGGTGGAGGCGATTGCCGTAGGAATAAACGGAACGAGGAAATCAGTAAAAATAATATTAACAACACTGGCGATCACTGGCCTTCCCCTGTCCATTCCTTTCTCCCTTTTTCTTCTCTCCTCTTCTCCTCTTTTCCTCTTCTCTCCTCTACCCCCCCCCCCCCCCCCCCCTGCGTGGTGACATCCAAGCCCAAGGAGGGAAGAGGGGGAGGGAGTAAGAGGGCGAGGGAGCTAACTGACTGACACCGAACGCACCCACATCCCGCCTCCCCTCCCTCTCCCATCTCCCC
>NC_061856.1:2445771-2448271 GCF_019202785.1 Penaeus chinensis | reverse complement strand
TCGTCAGGAGGCAGGCGCCCCAGCCGCCTCCTGCTGCACAGAGCCTCGTCGTAAATAACTGGCCGAATAATGAACTGCTTTCGGAGACCGGCGCTCCAGAAGTCCATCACAGCTGACAATAACGACGCACCAAGCAGTGAGTGGGCCGACTGCGCCGCCCTCGGAAGCCTCCCGCCATCCCCTCCGCGATTTGGGAGGTCACGCGGGAAAGGCTGTGGCCCGCCGGAAACGACATTGGGCTGAACCGACGGCGCCTCGCTCGCACCTCCCGACGAGGCCCTACAACACGACCTGTTCCCTGCCGGCCCGCGCCTCGACCCGACCTCTTGGGCCCCATTCGGATTCTCGGCCGGACCCGATCAGCGCTTCGCCTTCCGCGTCACGTGTGGGCGTCGGCGTGCGTGTTGCGAGGAGCGAAGTCCCCCCGAGAGCACCGCTGCCAAGGGTGGTGCGTCGGCCACCCCGCCCATACTAAATAATGCCGTCGACGCCCCTCGCCCCCCGCTCTTGTTGATCCTTGCGGGTGTTGGTGTCCGCATGATGCCTCGCGCACTGACGCCGACGCTGCTGTTGCCGACTGCGCCTCTCTTGCGCTCGCCCGCCACTGCGCGGCGCGACTGCTCCGTAGCCGCGGCCGCTATCAATCTTGCTGTTGCAGCGCCGTGGCCGAGGGCGATGGCGCTTCGCCTAGTGGTTACGGATGCCAATCACTAACGCGCTGAAATTTACTTGGCACTTTACCGGCAGCATAATAACACGGTGTCGAGCTATGTATGGGCATGGCCGAGATGCAGGTGCCCCCCGGCTGGGGTGGGGGAGGCCCATAGCCCCGGCCCCGAGCCCGAGCACCTACTCCACGAGGCAAACTGAAGGTGCTAATCATTATGATGGTGATTGCAACGACCGTCGTGATGGCAGTGGTTACAGTGATGATGAAGTGGGCAAGGCGGTACTTGTGCAGGCAATAGAACGTTATGATTTGGTCATTATGTATGCAGATCTCTGGGCATAAATAAAGGCCACCTCCCTTCCTCAAGGCGGCTTACGCCAACTTTAAAACCTACGTCGTGAGATGCATCAGCGCCAGCAACATAAACAAAGCCGTGTTTAAAGTCGAGAAAAGTACCTGCTGCCCGCCCGCCATCCTTGCTACTCGGAGAATGTTCAGTCGCGTCACTAAGGAGGTCAAGGAGACAGCGGGAAAACGACAAGCGAAATGTGGTACTCTTGGAACGCCGCTCGGATCCGAACAAAGTGAGCACATAAACCACTTGGGTTCTCTTCACAACTTGTTAAACATTCCTCCGTTCATCACTAACCGAAGTATTCTGATAAAAAAAGAAGAGGCATTAAGACGTGGTCCCCGTTTTCTCTTTTCCTCTGGCCAAGCTCAATATACCGAAGTCACCCCAACACGCAGCGCAGACCTCTCTCCTCCGCCGCGAGTCGCTTCCGCACTCTCTCGGCCGCCGTCGCCGTCGCCGCGCGAGGCGTCCCGAGCCCCGAGAGCGGCGGCCGGAGAGGCAGAGGAGCGTCGTGCGATCCCACCTGACGGAGGCTGGCGGCTGACTGACGACGGAAGGCGGGCCGGCGCACACAACACACTCTCGGCACCCGGGCAAACACACCGCTTATATAGGCCCTCCACTTATTACGTGTCATCAACAAAAAGCCGCGCGCATAAAAAGGGTCAATTTGACGGGAATGTGCGGCAATTGGCCACGATGACCTGGGCAGGAGCTGAGGTAATGGCTCCACGTGTCTCCCGTGCCGACCCTACCCACGCCCGGATCCGGCTCCCCGCCCCCTGCCTTCCTCTCCCACCAGCTGCTACTCACAGCGCTAACGACGGGCACGCCCACGCTCTGCCCACATACGCACGCACGCACGCACGCCCACAAAGACAAGCATCTTGGGCGGCCGATCCGAACTTCGCCAATCCCTCCGCGGAGCGTCTTCTTCTCCCAAACACGCCCATCCCCGCCCTATAATCATCCTGTGGGCGTCTGCCTTCCTTCGGACATAAATTCCTGTCCCCGCCACGCCCCCCCCGCGCCACGGGTCGCCCCCCGCCACTGCCGCGCGCTCACTCGGCCGTCGAGGCGGATCCGGTTCGAGGACGGCCCTCGGCGCGGAGCTCGGACTCGGGCCCAGGACCCGCGGCGTCCTGGGGGCGCGAGGCCGCCGCCCCGCCCTCGCCACGGACGCCCTCCGCACGCCCCCGCACGCACGCACGCATGCACACACTCGCAAGTACATATAAGAATATACTTACGCACGCACGCGTACACACGCAAGAACATAAAGACATACGTACGTACACGAACACACGCAAAAACATATTCTTACGTAAGTACATGCACACATACGCAAGAACGTACAGACATAGACTTACGTACGTACACACGCAAGTACATACATACATCTACTTGCGCTTTCACAAATGCCATCCGCGAGGAGAGACCGACAATGCTTGGAAAGTTAAACATCTAAAGACAAT
>NC_061856.1:2438271-2443271 GCF_019202785.1 Penaeus chinensis | reverse complement strand
TTTCCTCAATCTCTTTCTCCCTCTATCTCCCTTTCGCTCACTTCTTCTCTGCCTCTCTCTCTCTCTCTCTTTCCCCCTCCCTCTCCCTTTCCCTATCTTCTCCTTCTCTAGCTCTTTCCCTATCCCTTTTTCTATCCTCTCCCTCTCCCTCCCCCTCTCCCTTTCCGCATCTTCTCCCTCACCTTTCCCCTATCTTCCCCCCCTCCCCCCCCCCTCCTCCCGAAAGCTTCGCATTTCCCCGCAGGTCGTAAGAGAGGCGAGATTGGCGGGGTATCTCGTGCCCGCTCTCCGCCGAACTGGCCCGCGACGCCGTGTGGTCCGGGGCAATTTGGCGAATTTGGCGAAGTTATGTTATGTGGCGATAACAATATGCGATGACATGAGCAGCAGCCGGGCAGGAAAAAAAAAGGGGGGGATTGACTTCCAGGGCTTCCCCACCCCCACCACTACCCCCCACCACTACCCCTACCCCTACCCCCACCCTCCACATCACATCATCCCACTCCTCTTCCTCCGTCCCTCTCACCCTCCACCTCTTCCTCCTCCCGTCCCTCTCCCTTAGTTCCCTACTGTCTGTCTTTCTGTTCCTCCCCCCCCCCCCCCATCTCATCCCTTCCTCTCTTCTCTTTCCATCCCTCAGTCCCTCCTTTCATCCATCCAGCTTCCCTTCCTCCTCATACCCTCCTCTCACTCTTTCTATCCCTCCCTTCATCTCCCCCTCTCCCTCATTCGGCCCCTCCCTTCCTCTCCCTCCATCCCTTTGTCCCTTCTTTCGCTCCCCCCCCCCCCCGCCCCCTCCTTGCAAACCCTCCATTCACCCCTTGGGATGGCTTGGGATGAAAGGTCAGCGGCGTTGGCATGGAAACGATTTGTTTAGGGATGAATCGGCTTTCGGTTCGGGGTATTTTTCCTCCTATTTCCGGGTTGGCGAGTAGGTGGGGGTGGGGGGTTAGAAAGAGGGAGAGGGGAAGAGGGAGGGAGAAAGGCGGAGGGCGAGGTGGTGGAGGGAGAGGGATGGTAGTAGGAGGAGGACTGATTGAGAGAGAGGGAGAGAGAAATAGGAGGGGGGGGGGTAGAGAAAAAAAATAGATATATACAGATAAAAAAAGAGAAAAAAAAGAGGTAGATAGACAGAGAGAGAGGGGGGTGGGGATGAGAAGGGCAAGAAAGAAAAGAGGGAGAAAAAGAGACGAATTGAAATCACATTTTCACGTTACAAATGAGCTACAATTCCAACGAAGAGGTGCGCATACGTACGATGCTTGAGGGTGGGGGGAGGGGGAAGGGGGAGGGGGAAGGGGGAGGAGAAAGGAGGAGGGGGGAAGGAGGGGGGAAGGAGGAGGGGGAAGGAGGAGGGGGAAGGAGGAAGGGGGAAGGAGGAGGGGGGAAGGAGGAGGGGGGAAGGAGAAGGGGGGAAGGAGGAGGGGGAAGGAGAGAGGGGGTGGTAGGAGTGAGGTGGGGGACGGAAGATGACAGAGCGATTCAATTTCTGTTCCGATGAATTTATTCGATAGCGTGAAATAAGCGACGTTATTCGATGCCGGATCTCTCTTTCTCGCGCGCACTCCTGCCTCTCCATAACAATGCCTGCGATATTAATTGTGACAAAGGGAGAGGAGAAAGGGGGGGGGGGGCAGCGTATCAACGCCGGTAGCCACATCCGGGTGAGGCCTACGGGTATCAGGAGGCGGCCGGGTCCCGAGGCGGCCGGGTCCCGAGGCGGCCGGGTCCCGAGGCGGCTGGCTCCTGGAACGGGCGCGGGGGCTTTGACCAAGAAGAGACGAAGAGGGTCACCTAAAATAACATGTGCTGAGGTGACGCCGGCCGCTCTCTGGATCAAAGACCTTCCCTCCCTCCCTCCCTCCTTCCCTCCCTCCCTCCCTCCTTCCCTCCCTCCCTCCCTCCTTCCCTCCCTCCTTCCCTCCCTCCCTCCCTCCTTCCCTCCCTCCTTCCCTCCCTCCTTCCCTCCCTCCTTCCCTCCCTCCCTCCCTCCCTCCCCTCAAAGACCTTTCCGTACGACAACGTGACGGCAAGGACGTAAAACCACGAGAACCCTGCAGGATGCGAGATTGGGGACGCAGGGGAAGGGTCCTCGAGCCCTCCACAAAAAGAGAAGGCTGGCGAGGGCCCCCATGGCCCATGGAATCCGGGCACGCTACCCCGCGCCCCAAATGGGATCGCGCGGGGGCAGCCAGCCCCAGAGGCTGCCCCGAATCCGGGTGCGAAAACCCAACTACCACAACATCCGGGTAAGGAACCCCGTACCACTCAACAGGTCCGGCTGGGCCCCGCAGGTACCAGGCGGGGGGCGGCGCGGAACACAGGAGCGGGCGCCGCGCCGGGGGGCCGCCTGCACCACGCGGCGCATCGGCGGCCCCCGCTAATGACCAAATGCCATTTATGACAATCGAAACAAAGCCTGTCATCTCACGGGGCCCGGGGCGGCCGCCGCGCCGGACTCTGCATATGAATCCTCTTTTAAAGCTTTTATCATTTTGATTTGTGATCCCTCCCTGGCGGACTTTTTTTCTCTCGCAACATTTATAATTGCAGTTTTATGGGCTTTAATCTGTTTGAGAACCTCCTATGAATAATATTAAAAAGAAAATTCAGGTATGTTGTCGCCTCTGGAATCACGGCATTTGTTTCTCTTTATGACTGGATTGTGAATTGTTTCTGACGGAACTGCAGCAGTCATCCCCCCCCCCCCCCCTCTCTCTCTCTCTCTCTCTCTCTCTCTCTCTCTCTCTCTCTCTCTCTCTCTCTCTCTCTCTCTCTCTCTCTCTCTGTGTGTGAGTGATTGAGTTAGTGAGTGTGTACGAACGCATGTTTGTGCACATCGATGTCGAATCTCGACACAGCACTTGAGCTTCTGAATCTGCCCTCCAACTCCCTCCCTCCCTTTCCCTCCCCTTCCCTCCTTGCCATTTCACCTTCGCATCGCACCCCCCCCCCCCCGCTCGTCCACGGGGCAGCCTCCCGATCTCCCGAGAGCCAGCTGGGGGTTTCCATCCTGCTCGCCGGTTCGTCCGCTGCACACGATCGATAATTCATGTTGCAAGATCCCCGCTGTTTACGCTCAGCACGACGTCGCTTCTCCCTTGGGCTCATGAGAGGAGCAATTACTTCTTGGAAAATGCTCCGAAAATTATATCAAAAAGCCATGGCCGCCGGGAGGATTAGTACGGGGTGAGATGACATTATCAAAAGACGTTTAGGATAACTTGCCTGAACAAGCGGATTTTCCATAGTACATCCGCTGCTGCTCCCGTCTTAATGGAAAAAAGGTTCTGGCGGTAATATTAAGCTATCGTTTCATCAAGGCTTTCTTAAGCGCGACTGCCGGTCTGCCTTGCCTTGCGAAATATCACTGACCTGCATCCTTGAACCATACAAAGGCAGCAGTCATCAGGCGTGATTTTCCGGTAGCCGGTTAATGGTAACAGTTATCAGAGCAGATTGTCATCCTTCGAAAAAGTGTATTCTTCGCAACACAAAAAAGCGCAGCATCACGGCGCTCCCCCAGATACCCAAATGCAAATATCCTTGAAGCCTCCCTGGCGGCTGTCTCCCGGGAGCGAACCCTTTGAAAATGTCCCTCGACGTTGAAGCGGCGATAATGCAAGTCCCGCGCGAGGGCGTCATGCGCGTCGAGGGGCGTTGGAACGCGTCGGGGAATCAATCCTGCTTGATTAATGCACTCCCCCGCGACCACGCTTGGGCGGCCCTCGGTCTCGGTGTCGGCCGCGATAAATTAAACGCCTTCGCCTGAGAGTACAAGGGCCAAGCAGGACTACTTATCCGAGCGGCAATTACGTCGGTCCTGGCTAAGTGGCTGCCCGACGGAGCTGCTCTGGCCCATCGTGGCCTGGCTTCGCGCGGGGCCTGGCACGCCGGCCGGCCTCGCCATCGCGCGCCTAACTGACCGTGCTAATGGGCCTTACGTGACAACGCAGCAGCCGCCCGGACCTCCTCCTCCTGCTGCTGTTGACGCTGGGGCAGCAGGCAGGCAGCCGCCCTCCATGCCTCCTGGGAGAAATTCCTGCCCTCCCCCTTCATCCTTCATCCCTTAACTCTTTCATGCTCTCCCCTCGCCCTGTCTCACCCTTTCCTTCTCATTGTCTTGCCTCGAGTAAGAGACTGTTTGTTAAGGTTTTTGTGGGGCTGAGGCGGTGCCCGGGGAGGGCCCAGAACACACAGACGCGGACGTACACTTATACTTGAATATCAGCAAACACACGAGAGTACATAAACGCACGAGGCAGAGACGGAGAGCCTCACAAACATACATGAACATTCGTACAAACGGATCTACATATAGACACAAATGCATACAAGGGGGAGGATAGGAGATGGAGCGAGGCAGGGAAGGAGGGAGAGGGAGAGAGGGAGAGGAAGGGAGAGAGGGAGGAAGGGAGAGAGGGAGGAAGGGAGAGAGGGAGGGAGGGAGGGAGGGAGGGAGAGAGAGAGAGAGAGAGAGAGAGAGAGAGAGAGAGAGAGAGAGAGAGAGAGAGAGAGAGAGAGAGAGAGAGAGAGAGAGAGAGAGAGAGAGGGAGAGAGAGAGGGAGAGAGAGAGGGAGAGAGAGAGGGAGAGAGAGAGGGAGAGAGAGAGGGAGAGAGAGAGGGAGAGAGAGAGGGAGAGAGAGAGGGAGAGAGAGAGGGAGAGAGAGAGGGAGAGAGAGAGGGAGAGAGAGAGGGAGAGAGAGAGGGAGAGAGAGAGGGAGAGAGCCGGATCACGCCCGACGGCTCCCTGAATCCCCCTAATTGGCCTGACACCTTCCACAAAGCCCTTGCACCTCGCGCCTGCAAGTGTCACGGCGACGCATCGTTAGGGCATGGGGGGAGTGGGACGGAGGGGGGGGATATTGAACGAAGAGGGGTGGTACGGAGAGGGGGGAAGGGGGGAGGCTCTCGAATTCATCCTCGTTTCCTCGATTTTCCTTTCGGTTTCTTCTCTTCATCACCCCCTTTTATATATATTTTTTTTTTTAGTTTTCTCG
>NC_061856.1:2434037-2435671 GCF_019202785.1 Penaeus chinensis | reverse complement strand
AGGAGATAAGGGGAGGAGGAGAGGAGGAGGAGGAGAAAGGGGAGGTGGAGAAGGCAGGAGGAGGAGAAAGGTGAGGAGGAGAAGGAGTGCGGAGGAGAAAGGGGAGGAGGCGACGGAGGAGGGAGGAGAAGAGGGTGAGAGGAGAAGGAGGAGGAGGAGAAAGGGGAGGAGGTGGAGGAGGAGATAAAGGGGGAGGTGGAGAAGGAGGAGGAGGAGAAGGGGAGGTAGGAGAAGGAGGAGGAGGAGAGGAGGAAGGAGGAGAAGGAGGAGGAGGAGAAAGGGGAGGAGGAGAAGGAGGAGGAGGAGAAAGGGGAGGAGGAGAAGGAGGAGGAGGAGAAAGGGGAGGAGGAGAAGGAGGAGGAGGAGAAGGAGGAGGAGGAGAAAGGGGAGGAGGAGAAGGAGGAGGAGGAGAAAGGGGAGGAGGAGAAGGAGGAGGAGGAGAAAGGGGAGGAGGAGAAGGAGGAGGAGGAGAAAGGGGAGGAGGAGAAGGAGGAGGAGGAGAAAGGGGAGGAGGAGGAGGAGGAGGAGGAGAAAGGGGAGGAGGAGGAGAAAGGGGAGGAGGAGAAAGGGGAGGAGGAGGAGAAAGGGGAGGAGGAGGAGAAAGGGGAGGAGGAGAAAGGGGAGGAGGAGGAGAAAGGGGAGGAGGAGGAGAAAGGGGAGGAGGAGGAGGAGGAGGAGGAGAAAGGGGAGGAGGAGGAGGAGGAGGAGGAGAAAGGGGAGGAGGAGGAGGAGGAGGAGGAGGAGGAGGAGGAGGAGGAGAGAGAGAGCGGGATGGATGAAAGCAAGGCAGGCAAGTATCCAGCATATGAAGATAAGAAAGTAGGGAGAGGGGCGAATGAATGAATGAATGAATGAGAAGACGTGTGAATGATTAGGTGAAAGAGTGAACGAGTGTGTGGTTGTGAGTGAACGAGTTGAAGAGTATATAGGCCTTTATGAATTCTCGAATGGGTGGAGTCAGCGTGAGCAGCCGACGAGATGGCGACGACCAGGTAGCGGGGAAAGGCAGGAAATTCCAGGAAGATTCGTCACAATCGAGGCAAGGAGGAGGAGGAGGAGCAGTCACGGAAAATACCGGAATGACTCTTGCACAAATCCCGAGGGAAATCTGCTCGACAGGACGGATAGTTATGTTCATAAAAGCTAATTGACATGAATGTCTGTTTCCCCCCTTATGAAGACCCACGCACACACACATGCAAACGTGACTGACACACATGCTCACGCAAACGTCACTCTAATTCACTCACTCACTCAACACACAATATATAAATAAATAGATAAATAAAAATTCCTCGTCCCTTCCGTAGACCTACCTGCTTCCTTTCCAACAACATCCCATGCATTATTCAACACCACAAGTATTACGCTATCAAGCTTTCCAAGCGACTGCAGGCATATCTGCATAATCGAACCCGCAAGATACAAGACAAACAAATCTAATCTAAGCGAAGTCGCGCTGTAAGGAACAGGAACACACCCACAGTTGCCGCAACCGACTCTCGACAGCGAGACGGACGGACGGACGGACGGACGGACTGCAGATTGCCTCGGGACAAACTCTTTTCTCCTTTTAATCATCTGGAAATCTGGCGTCAACATCCGGCTTCGTGAGGGCATTCCGCGCACACATG
>NC_061856.1:2421537-2429037 GCF_019202785.1 Penaeus chinensis | reverse complement strand
ATTCTTTAAAATTTGTGCTGTCAATTATCAAAATGAAGCGAGTTCAAGACCATAGTTACAAGGAATAGGATTTCAGGTGTACCCTGTCCATTTTGCATTAAAATGAAGCCACTTCAGGTCTGATGTCACATCAAATATTATTTCAGGCATAAGGTGCAGGCATAACATGCGAATAGGTGGAACCATAAAATAGATTAATAACAATTAACAATAATAATAAAAGTAATGATTAATTAATTGTGGCAATAATAATAATGACTAACTAGAATGACAGTTACAATAATAATAATATTAACAACAAAAAATAATAATAAGTCATACTAACAATAACAAAACAATAATAATATCACAGAATAATGATGATGATGAAAACAATATCATACAACAATAATAATAATATTGATGATAATAACAATTTAACAATTGCAATAAAAAAATAAAAAAATAAATCAATAATAATAATAATAATAATAATAACAACTACAGTAATAATGAAAATAATAATAATAGCAACAATAATAACAATAATATACAATAACTATAGCAAAAACAATAACAAAAATATTAATAATAATAATTATTAACAATAATAATAATTACAATAATTAATAATAATAGTAGAAAACATAATTAACCTTAATGACAATAATAATAACCATAATGATAATATTATTAATACTACAACCAATAATACTACTAACAGTAATGCAGATAGAATAGTAACAGTTATAGTATTTCATACTACTGATACTACTACTACTATTACTACTAATAATGATCATATAATCATAATAATCATAATAATCATAATAATAATAATAATAATAATCATAACAATAATAATCATAATGATCATAATAACAATAATCATAATAATAATAATAATAATCAATAGCAATAATGAAATAATAAATAATTAAAAACGATAACAGTAACAATAGTGATGATGATGATGATGATGATGATAACAACAATAACAATAACAATAATAACAATAATCAATAATAATCATCATCAATAACAATAATAATAAATAAAAATAATAACAATAACAATAATAATGATGACGACAATGATGATGATGGCGATGACATTAATAACAGTAACAGTAGTAATGAATAATTATAATAATAATAATAATAATAATAATAATAATAATAATAATAATTATTATTCTAATCACTGATAAAGTAATTATAACAACAAATAACACTAAAAAATATCAATAACAAAAACAAGAATCAATAACAACAACAATAAAAAGAACAATAGTAACAGAATCTGTAAAAGTAATAGTAATAACAATAATAATAACAATAACAATAATAATAACAATGACAATAAAAATAATAACAGACTAAAAAAAACAAATAATGACATGAGCAATAATGATAATAGTAATAATAATATTAACAAAGATAGCAATATTAACAATGGTGAAAATACCAATAATGATAAAAATAATAATAACAATGCTAATAGGAACAATAATAATAATAATAATAATACTGATGATAAAAATTACACTAACAACAGCAATGACAATATGAACAATAACAAAAATAGTATGAACCATAATCTTAATGATTATCATATCATATAATCATCATTATAATAACAATATCTATCAATATCAAAAACAATAATAACAATAATGATAACAACTATGACGATAATAGTAGATTAATATTAATAATAATAATAATAATAATAATAATAATAATAATAATAATAATAATAATAATAATAACAATAATAGAAAAATAAAAATAATAACAACAACAATAATAACAAAAGCAACATTAGTCCAAGGATAACAACAATACCAACAACAATTGCAAAACCATGTCCATTGCAACAAATGCTGAAAAGGCAGGAATGAGAAAGGATACCTGCAAAGTGCAAGAGATGCATTTGACCCATTCCAATCATATCTCTGTTAGAAAGATTTCTGATGAAGATATAATCAAAACTAGTCACATATATCCATCATCATTCAACAGCAAGAAGAATGATGACAATGATGATTGATGATGATGATTGATGATTGATGATGATTGATGATGATTGATGATGATGATTGATGATGATTGATGATGATTGATGAGGATGATTATTGATGGTTAATGATTGATGAGGATGATTGATGACTGATGATTGATGATTGATGATGATGGTGATGATAATAACAATAACAATAATAATAGTAAATAATAATTACAATATCAACATTAATAAAAATAATAATAATAATAATATAAAAAATAATGACAATAAAAAGAAAAAGAACAATAACATAACAATAATGATAACATTAACAATACCAATAACAATAATAAAAACAATACCAATAATAATAATAATAACAATAATGATAATAATAATAATAATAATAATAATAATAATAATAATAATAATAACAATAACAATATTAACAACAATAATAATGATAATAATAATAATAATAATAATAATAATAATAATAATAACAATAATAATAATAATAATAATAATAACAACAACAATAATAACAACAATAATGATAACAACAATAACATTAATAAAAATAATAACAACAATAACAATTATGATAATAATAATAATAATAATAATAATAATAATAATAATAATAATAATAATAACAGCAACAATAAAAATAATAACAACAATAACAATTATGATAATAATAATAATAATAATAATAATAGTAATAGTAATAATAACAATATAACAATAACATCAAAAAACAATAACAACAATAATAACAATAACAATAACAATAATAATAATAATAATAACAATAATAATAACAATAACAATAACAATACTAATAATAACAACAACAATAATAATAATAACAACAACAATAATAATAATAACAATAATAATAATAATAATAATAATAATAACAGCAACAATAATAATGATAACAACAATAACATTAATACAAATAATAACAACAATAACAATAATAATAATAATAATAATAATAATAATAATAATAATAATAATAATAGTAATAGTAATAATAACAATATATTAACATAAAAAAACAATAACAACAATAACAAAAAATAACAAAACAAATAACTGACACTAACATTATTCAAAACAATAACAATAACAAACATTAATAAAAACATTAACATAAAGATAAAAGATAATTAAAAATAAAAAAAATAATAATAGTCATAACATTAATAATAACTAGAACAATAACTCATCATCATAATCAGAAATAAAAGAATTACAATAACAATAATGGTAATCATTTATGCAAGTATAAGGATAATTAATTTGATGTTTATCATTATCATTATTATTATCATTGTTATATTTTTATGATAATAATGAAAACAATAATAACAATAATTACAATCATTATCACTATTATTATTAACATTATTAACAATACAAATAACAATAACAATTACAATAAAAAATAATAATAGTAATGATAATAATGATAATGATAACAATAATCATAATAACAACTATCATCATTTTCATTATCATAAAAATAATATATACAATGATAATGTTCTACTAAACTCAAAATACTATCATCATTTTCATTATCATAAAAATAATATATACAATGATAATGTTCTACTAAACTCAAAATACCTGTCTTGCAATAACAAGTGCAATCAATAATAACAGTAAAGCCTCCCACTTGGCCGCCTCAATCAAGGGTTACCCTGCATTGCATTCAGCGATCATATTTCACATTTGGTAAGCATATTATCCAAACAATCAAATTACATGCAGTCTCCCCCTGCAGAAAACGACTCGCGCTGACATATCCTCTCCTGGCCTCCCTGTGTTGGCAAGCAGTGATTCATGTGTTTACCCTACATGTTTGAGCGTGTAAATTTCTGACGGCGTCCCAGGAGTGTGTGAGGGAGAAAGAGTTGGGGGAGGCAAGGTAGTGAGTTCGAATGGCAATGTGAACAAAGGTACACATCAAAGTGAAAAGAAAAAAAAGAGTATCACACAGGAAGGTAATGATGGCTTCATAGAGGGGGGCTGAGAGTCTATGATGGTATATGAAGAAACTACATATTGTAGAAATAATCTCCCTCTCACTATCTTTGAATAAAGGATGAAGATTAAAAGCAAATTTTCCTTTTCCCTCCTTCAGTTCATATAGTATTTGAGAAAGATAAACAGCAAAGTAGTGGATAATGCAAAACGCAAAATTGTTTGTCTAAATATTCAAAATAAAACAAGACTAATTTCACATAGCAACTAAAGAATACAAAAATAACCTGATATTATTAGATATACTTCCTTGGGGCTGAAAAAGGCTGTCTGACCTTTCTATAGTCAAAAATTTCTTTGAGGGACAAAATGTTTATGATCTTCAATTGTTCCTTCTCTCATTCTCACCTCATCTCCAACTTTCACAGCCATGCACTCACGCATGCACTCACGCATGCACACACCCACAAACAGAGAGAGCTGTGTACAGCCACACATGCATTCACAATACTTTCCAAGTGTGTGAATAACAAGAAAATCAAAAACCTATTAACATTTTATGTAATGCAGTGTATAAGACAAATTTATTTGTGCCTGTCACCGGACATATGACTGGATGTATATATAACCGTATTGGTAAGAGCTTTCATTTTAAAGTGAATGACCCCTTCAACCACCCACTCAAAACTTTGAATTAACATTTTCCTGATGAATAGAGGAGAATTTGAAGTATTTGAGTTGGTGATACTTATAATGTACTGGATTTTTTTTTTTTTTTTTTTTTTTTTGAAGCTATCTAGCATTATATTACCTGAAAGGCAAAATATATCATTCATTATCATAAACATGGAAAGGAAAGCCAACACTCACCATAGACTTTGCTGTTACATTGTAGGGCAATAGATTTTTCCCGCTGACAGTAGTCTTGGCTGTGTTCTGGGTGGTTGAGGGATTGGGGGGCATCTGGGCATGCCCTGTTGTCACTCCTGGAGAGACAGTGGACATGTTGGATAGTGGTGCCCCCTGGTTATGACCGCAGCTGCCCAACTTGTTTTGCCACTGTGCCAGGCGGTCACTTGGGGTGTTGGAGGAGTTGCTGGTGCTGCTGTGCTGACTCATGCTGCTACTATGGCTGTAGCTCACTCCTGAGGCTACGCTCCGCACGGCCGACGAAGGGTATGGGGGCGGTGGTGGTGGCACTTGAGCAATCTGTCCAGTGATTATCGTGGTGGGTATGTATGACTGAATGGGCGTGATACTCCTTACGACTGAAGATGAGTACGGTGGTGGTGGTGGCGGGGCAACAAACTGCTGCTGAGCCGCCCGGACCACTGAGGACGGATATGGCGGAGGGGGAGGAGGAGGAGCCCCACCACTCCTCAGCAGACTTTGCGGAGTTGAAGGGGTAGAAGGCGTTGAAGGCGTTGATGGAATGGGAGAATGTGTGCCCAAAGGTGCCTGGGAGTAAGTCAGGTTCAAGTTCTGAAACTGTCGCACAAGAGACGAGGGATACGGAGGTGGGGGAGGAGGATCTGCCCCATAAACACTCTTTAACACTTCAATGTTTGCATAATTATGATTGGAAGTTACTAGCGGGTAAACCACAGATGTCGTGCGGGGTATTCCAAGAGACGCAGAGGAGTCACTAGCATCTGTGGACGACACAGAATTTAAACTCGGTGGTTTTCCAGGATATGGCGGTGGAGGGGGGAGGGCAGTGGGACTGGGTGTTGCTACTGGGGTGTGTGTGGGTCTCGTCAAGGTCAGTGATTGGGGGGGGACAGGAGGAGGTGGAAGCGCGTCGTAATATAATCCTCTGTGTCTGACTGAGTCACTACTCACACTCCACTGTGAACTGTGTCGTGCATTTTCCTGAACATAAGCATTGTTTCTAGGGATCACAAATTGCTTTCCTTCCAAATCCTGTTCGATACGCGGTGGTAAATGTCTATTTGACAAAGTCGGCCTATGCAAACTTCCCTCTTCTAAAATGGTTTGACTGGCTAAACTTGTCCTGTCAAGACTAGAACCTTGCAAGGAATGTACAAAACTGCTTCTTGGGCTGGAATGCTTTGAGTCCTGTGAACTTATACTAGAGCGTGGACTGGCATACTTATTTTCTATAATGGTAGCAGCTAAACTACCTTGTGGTCCATAATGGTGATAAGCATTAATATTTTCGTAAGTATGTAGCTGCCCTAAAAAATTAGGATTCACAACAAATTCATTGGAATGCTGAGTCAGAGTTTGTGGAATGGTTCGCGGATGCTGCGGATGCTGCGCGTGCTGCCCCGAGGTCTGAGAATCGTGACTGCCGCCGCTGAGGCTGGAGCGCGGACTCGAGTGAGCAGAGCTGTTCAGGTTGTTCCTCCCATAGATGGGCGGGGGCTCGTAGCGCACGTGGCCAGAGTAGAGCGACTGCCCGTTGACGGGCTTCTGGGGCGTGCCCCCGTTCACCACCGGTCCACTCTTGCCCGCAGCCGCTGTGGTGGGCGTGATGTGAGCATAGCCCACGGGGGCGGGGGCGGCCGACTGGCCCGTGACCAGCCCGGGGGCCGAGGCGGACGACCCGCCGTTGACAGCGGCGCACGACGACCCGCTCGACACCACCACGGGGTCGGGCTGCTTGGGCGTGGCGAACTTGGACGCCTGGATCACACTGCGCGAGTCGAGCACCTTGTAGAGCGGCGGCGGGTGCGGCGCGGGGGCCTCCGTGCCCTCCTTGAGCAGGCTCTCGATGGCGCCGACGCGCGGCTGCGGGGCGGGGGCCGCGCCTGCGCCGCCCGCACCGCCGCCCGCCGCCCGCGCCAGTATGCGGCCGTACCCCGAGGCGTCCTGGTGCGCTGGGCCGGCCTCCCTGGGCGCCGCGCCGCCCTCGCCGCCCATGCCAGCGCCGGGGTGGGCGGCCTCGCTGCCCTTGCACAGGCTCAGAGTTTGTAACAGACGGCTGGTCTCGGTGGCAGCGTCGCTCCCATAACGGGCCATGGCTACGTCACGCAGTCGCCTCTACATTTTCATGGAACACTTTCACTCGGACCGAGTCATCTTCCAATCGCACGCTAAAGCAATGTTTTTCGACGTGATTCACGGGCGACAACAAGTGTCATGGCGGAGCAATACACGCGACCACTCCAAACAATGAAACTTTTGATCGCATAAACAATCCTTTTCACGATGATTTCACATTAAAATCATAAGAGCAATACTCCTGAACTTCGAAAAACACCCAAAACAGCTCGAAATCCCCACCAGTCCTTCCCAGTCCCGCAAATTTCTCGTACTACTTTCTTGGGAAAAATTCCTCGGGCAGATGGCAGCACCAGCGCATTGTTTTCCTTCTATCACAGAAAACGGACTTTTACCTTTGGGTCATTTTAGGGAGGGACTAATATATTTATTCTATTCATTTTATTTCCTTTTCATTTGTACGCAAAATGGACTCTTGATTTGCCATTACAAATGCATTATGTAATATTATTTTCCAAAGATTTTCTTAATATGTGTCCATTTAATATT
>NC_061856.1:2406537-2416537 GCF_019202785.1 Penaeus chinensis | reverse complement strand
TTTGCTTATATAAATTTTGAAATATTTAATGTTGTTTCAGTATGTTCTCTTCCACTCCACAAAACCATTTATTGGCCAGTATTCACATTGTGTGTGTTCTTAATTTAATCTGCATTATCTTACCAAATGTAATTATTTTCATCAGCCATGGAACAGCATGGGAGGGAACTTTTTCATACAAGGATCAGGTACAATGAGGAACATAACAGAATGTGGGTTGTAATAGTATACTCATTCTTATGCTTGTATGTGGTGAAAACAAATGTATATTATATTACAGCACTGAAAAATACGTAGGGTGGGGAAAGCTTTCCATGTGGAATGGATGTTATTATTGTTGTGAACCTGAATATTGTGCTGGTTACTGCTAAAGTTATGAACCCATTAATAGGGTATATTTGAAAACTTGTATAGAATACTAAACTAGGAAAAAATGTTACTGCTGTTAATAGGTTATTCATTTTGTTATTGAAGCTATCATACTGTTAAACTTATTATACTATGAAAATAAAGAATATAGTTGATAACAGAAAGTGCTGGAAGTAATGATAAATCTCAAATACATCAAGATACAAAGTCTAGAGAGTATCATAAATGTTGCGAAGTAGTCAGGATACGGTTGCACAGCTATTGAGCTATAGTCCAGACATAACATCTGCTGTGAGACAGTTTGCAGTTATCTCCCATATTTAATAGCAGACAAGATACACCCAGAATTGTGTCTCTAGACACATGCTTAACAGTCACATGACTTTCAGTTGATTTCTGTAAGAATCACATTGTATTTGACAAGATGTTTCATGACTTGAATAAAATATCTTGATGTGTACAAAGGCTAGAGACTGTTCAAATGATAAACATGAGATAGAGCCAAAGGTGTGTATGAGGCCTGAGGGTCAACATTATTCTTTTCCTTCAGGAACTGTTAACAGATACTCAAATATTGAACCAACCTGTAGAAATTTACCTGGGACCATACTTAGATGATACTCATATTTGGTAAAATGGCTTTGGCAGCACATGAAAATTCTTGCATAGAGTTATACAGTATTCTTGTTGAGTGTCAAAAGACAAATAGAATGCATGCAAAACTAAACTTTTCCTGCTTTATTTATCTGTTAAACTTTTATACTGTGCATATTTTATAACCTTCAGAAAGAGTCCTAAAAAGTCAACATTGTCAATCAATATGCCCAGGATTCAGCAACTCTACAGCCCTATATATTCTGCCATTTCAGAAATTTCCTGAGAACGACAGCCGAAATGCCCGGTTCGTGATGACTCCCAGACAGACCAATCCCAGGTGGTCTATCAACCTGGTCAAGGAAGTTCCTCCCAAGGCGGTAAACACGCGCGTCGTGGCTTGTGACGGAGGACCTGGAGCCCTTGGCCACCCTAGGGTCTATATCAACTTGGTGAGCGATATTTCGGTGGTCTGGTTGTTTATTAGTTTATTTATAGAGATAATTTTTTTATCCTTTTGCTCTGAATTCTTGTTTATATATATGGATACATATATCTTGTTTGTTCTTTTATTATTTTGTTTGTTTTTACGTTTTACATTTTTATGTTTTTTTTTTTTTTTTTTTTTTTTAAGTAAACCTGTGTTTCCTTTTCTCTAATGATGTATTCAAATCCTATTTTCTTTTTTTTTTCTTTTATTTTGAGTATTTATTTCTTTTTTTTATATGTAATTATAAGGCTGACTTAATTTTTCTGGATCATATATGCATATTTCTCCAAAAGTACTTTACTTTTGTTTTGATATACATCTGTTGTTTTCATATTTAACATTTAAAAAAAAATGTCCTGTGCTGATTTGAAATTAACCATTTTATTGATTATTATTATTATTATTAATAATGATAAGTGATTATAATGATAGTAATTGGAACATTAAAGATAATGATAGTAAGGATGGCAATATTATTAGTTTGGAAAAGTCTCACTTATTTTGTGAATAATGTCGCATATTGTTGCCTTTGATTATCACCTGTTGCCTTTCCTTCTAGGACCAGCCAGGAACTCACGACTGCATCTATTGTGGACTCCGCTATTACAAGGAGGATAGCCATTAACATCGTTATGGGCTTTTATGGGAAAAGCAGCATTATAGAAGCTGCTTTTCCCCTGCTTTCGAAGCAAGAGAACTTTTTTGTTTTACCTTTGTAGGACTGTAAATAATTCAGTGTTAATAAATTATACATTAACGTCAATTTTTTTTAAAACCTTGTTTGTAGTTATTATGTGTGAATTAGGACATGGTTATCTGTCTTCAGGGATCAAAAAATCAGGGATAGTTTTGTAGTATTTGTAGGTTCACTAATATTTCAGTGAGAAAGGGCTTATAAAATACAAATAGCTGGCATATCCCACAGGTGTCAGCTGTTTTTTGCACATATGCTTGAAATTAACTCCACAGCTGCAGTTTACACATAAGATTGATGTCCTGCAAAATTAGTCTCTTGTTAGATGAAAAGTTTTGAGAAGTCAAGCTGTTAACAGTAACAATGTGTATATGCAGTACAAGTGAACATTTTCAATTGGAAAACTCACGCAATTATTGCTATGAATTTAGAAGTACCCCATGTCGATAAATTTTTTATTGCATTTTCATAAGAGTGGGGGGGGGGGGGGGTGACACAAAAAGAACAGGTATTGATATAACTTTTATTTGGAAGAATAAGTTACTGAACATCCTCACACTCATCATGTACTCTTACAAACTGCAATTCATAAAAAAGATAATTTACAATTGCTTTTGAGTATTACAATATATAAATACTTCCGAAAGAGAAGATAAAGGGCAAATATTCCATTTCTCCAACCTACATAACAAAAATTCACAAAAGCAATAACTCCAGATCCAGACCAAAATAAATTAAAGTTATCACACACCATAACACTTTGATCTCTTCACTGTATTTCATTTGTCAGTATCTTACCTCGTTCACATTCTACAAAAATAGATAAATTCACATTTACACAATACATTTGTCAAAAGTAATCACGTACACAGAGCAAGGACTGAGTTTGGAAGTGAGCAATAGTTTCCTTGAATATACTTTCTTAAATACTGTAATTTTAAGAGAACATCAATGGTCATAAAAGCATATATTCCTACAGAAGCCAATCTCACCAAAAATAAAAACTGGTGCTAGGACTAGGCAAGTGAAATGGCCGTATGCCTAGTAATTAAATGCTCACTGTCAAAACTTGGCTGATCCACTGCTGCGTTTATCAATAGCAAATCTTTGGTCACTGAAAACAGTGTCTTTCAATCTTCACACAAAGTCATTTCACAACTACATTTAACCAGGAAATAATTTAAACAGACCTTATGAACAATAGATCTAAAATGAGATATTTACATCTTCCATTATGAAAAACAAAAAACAAAAAAATACAACTCCATAAAATATATTACCGTTTCAACATCTCATTCTGGTGAAGGATCTTCCTAGTTGGAATGACTAATATCAAATGTGACATTCTGATATTATACATGAGTCCCCCTGCTCCACAGGAGAGAAATTGACAAGAGCACCCTATATTAATGAGGCTGACATATATGATTATAAAACAAAAGAAATGGATGTGATGTGGATCTGAATTATGAAATATGAGATCTGACAAACAGGTTTCTTCATACAGATTGTCAAAAAAAACTTTGCAATGTGTTTGCTATGAAGAATCACTGCTAAGGTCTCAAATGTTTAAAAAAAAGTATGAGAACAAAGAGCTTCCCTTGTAATTTCAATACTTTTTTTCCCATTATTTGTCCACTGCTTTCATCAAGAGGACAACTCTGTGGGCGAGCAAATGCAAGTCATCAGGCGGATATGAAATTCTGGGAAATGCTCTTTAGTTCATGAAATGGTTTTGAACCATGAACTCCATCTATGACATAGATCACAACAAGATTATAAGCTGCACTTCACTTTAATGCTACCAAGTTTCCCATTAGATCTTCTTAATGCCGCATAGACCTTCGGAAGGTAACAGGAACTTCATTAGATGTCTTGAGCTTCACAAGGGTCCAATGGAGATGCTGCACAACCTAATAAAACTTCTTGAGTTGCTCGAAGGTGACAAAGAAGATGATGTTCCATGGGCCAAGTCTCAGCCATGTAGGGATAAAGCCCTTATAGAGAGCCAAGGGTCCCTCAGCCTTAACAGTCTGCAAGAAAGTATGTCCATAAATTGCTTGTACATAGTATAAATATTAAAAATAATAATGATTATATTTATTATTTTGGGTTTGGTGTGGTGGCTCTTGAGACTTCAGTCAAACTATGGCTGTCTATTTATTGTTACTAAATTACTCCAGTGTGCAAGGAAGGGCCAGGGTTACCATCCAGTGGTAGTGTGGGATTGAATGCAGGTCAGCAGTTCTAAGATAACAACGCTACCACTGTACTTTTAAGAATTATTAAAAGAGGCAAGATTTTTTTTTTTTTTTTTTTTTTTTTTTTTTTCTATTGCACTTCTTCACAGTAATTGTAAACAAATCTGAAAAAATCTTACCTGTATGAAACAGTCAGCAGTACTAGCATACACCGGGGATGTACAAACAGCACCATTGCCACTTACTGCGGCTGGAGCTTTAAGTTTTCTTTGGTTCATCAGGCGTGTCTGAAATAAACAAAAGGGGAGTGAATGAAGTTTTAAATACAATTATACTTAAACTCCCTCACTCTGTAAAGAAAGAGCATTCAATTTACAGCAGCCATAACCCAAAGAAAAAAATACAAAATATCAATCTTGAATCTACACGACTCTCACTGATACCCAAATTGCATTCTCGAAAGCAAAGACACCTACCCTCACGACGTCCAGTGGCGTTGATGCAACTGCACCCCCCAGGCTAGATATGAAGCTCGATCTGTCATGGAAGAAAATGGAAGGAATTACACATGGGTAAACTCCCTTGTTTATTCCTCATACATGAAAGTATTTGCATATCTTAAGAGGTATTTCCTTTGCCTTCCATATTTTTCCTTTTCATACATGTGCTTTCCTTAGTTGTAGATATCCATATATGAGTTTTATTTGACTTCTCACTGTCTGATTAACAATGTAAAGAAATAAACTGTGCCTATAGCATGCATTTAACTTGGCTTGAGAAAATTTATAAAAGTTTCAGTGACAACATGCTCTTTCATACTGCATATATATACATATATGTAAATAGACATATATATATGCAATAAATGTGTAAAGACCTTCCATTCATTGCATAGTATGGTTATTTGCATATTCAAATGACATTTTCCATAAGCAGGAGTTTCAGCAATTATTATGGTGACATACTGTAGACTTTCCAGTGGAAAAAAAGTATAAATAAAGGAAAAGAGCATTTGCATAAGAAACTTAAAGATAAATATAAATCAGCCAGTGAGATGTTTGTATCAAAGACAAACAATAAACAGCCAATTGAACAATTCATTTCCTTTTTTTTGTTGTTGTTGTTTTTTTTATTTTCCATATCAGATTTATAATTTAATTCTCATTATGATTATGATGATGATATGAAAGATGAAAGAGAATGATGAAGAAAAAAGAAATCAGCTTGTTGATGTATGAAAAAAGAAAACAAAAAATCCATCTACATCTCACGCAAGTAAAAGAAAAGGCATAGTTCAGTAAAAATTTTATCAGTCATATGAATGATGCACTACACACACAAATTCAGCTCCTTAAAAATCTATGAAATACTGCAGTAAGGGTTCACAAGGAGATCTTAAGCTAACTTTAATTTAGAAATATATGATGTAGAGTCTGGATTGATTCCTTTCAATATCAAGTAATCAAAGAGAGACAAAACACACTTCCATCATTGGCCATACGATAAGAACAATTGACGCAAAAATAAACACATTAAACAATGTAGAGAGAGTTAGCACGTATTTTTTTAGCATCTTCAAAAGATTATAAGATCAAATATTGTCAAGAAGTACACTTGGGGAAGAGCAAGACACAGCTAACTAGAGTCAAGAAGTCCAGAGAAGAGAAGCAATATACAGTGTAATTGATTATGGAGGCAATGGATGTGGTGGTGAGGCACTAATGATGAGGTTGGTACAATACAGGTCAGGTTATCAACGTTACATGGGACAAGTCACTCCCGAGAATCATGGCGGTTCCTCAGCTCAGGGCCCCACAGTCCCACAGGACTGGGGACCCATGCCGGGTTAGTGGTCTGGGACCGGGGATTTGGGATCCGTTGCCAGGGCCCGAAGGACCCTAGATTCATCCCGGACATGCGTTTGCGAAACATCTGGAATGGACACACGTGAAACCAAGGTGGTCGCCTGTGACGTACCACCAGGAAAAGCATATGAATAGACACACACTAACCATGATTAACTCAAAGAATTGCCCAAACAAGGCCTAGATTTCTCCTACAACCACTACAGCTTACACTATCCCAACTTTGGTCTACCTCTGTATCCCACACTGAATTGAAGTCTCACGTTAACTTTACCTATCCGAACTATTGAACTAGTGAAGCTTCATTCATCCAGTCTTTCACTCTGCATGGACTGTAAACTTCACACTTCATTAATCATGACATTTCTAACAAAGCAGGTTTTACAATTAGTGTGAAGTTAATTTGTTAATGAGGTAGTGAAAAACAAAATCATATTAGCACTGATTAACACTCATCATGGATAGATGATCATCAGGGAATTTTCTCATTGTGACTATATACACATACTTTTATGCCATCTGAGGTTCTTGACTACTAAGAAAATGAATTTGATACAAGACTAGAAACATCCCTTCATCTATTGTGAGAAATCAGCATGTAATGTTTCTTTGAATTTCAGTTTCCCAAATGGAACAGAGGCCCCTTACTTTACTCTTAAGAACCTGCATTCTATATCAACAGTGTGAATGAACTGATCACTCCTGGACAAATGAGTACTTTAGAAACTTTTCCCAATCAAAGACAGAAAGGTCTGTGTAACAAACAAGCGGACACTTGGCACCATCCACAACAGTTTATACTAATTGTAACAAAAATCAGCAACAATCACTGATGCTGATGCTCATCTGCATCCATTAGGTAACACCTAACTATTTAATATTATCCTAAGGTCATTTCAAACACATCACACAAAAGATAGCAAAAGCATCGGATCACCTACAAGAAATGGTTTGTAGAATTATCTGGCAGTAAGTTCATCTTGATGAAATAGTGTTTGCACATGTCGTAAATTGGCAGCTCTACTCCCACAATAACCCCTGCTCTCTGCGCCGTTGGGCAAACTCCCTGTATGGAAAAGATATGGTTACATAAATGAATCTGGACGAATGAGTCACTGTAAAATAAATACCAAAGATCATATACAATTTACAATATCTCCATTTAGTTTTTTTCAAAGAGTATATTACACCAACTTGAATTTCAAATAACTTACCCTCCATAGGCCCTGTATTCCCTCCTGGTTATAAATACTAATAAATGCCTGAAGGAGAGACTTCTCCTTGAAGTCAGAACGCCCACTCTGTAACCTGACTTTCAGGACGTCTGTGGGGTTGGCCATAGCACTTGACACCACACCTGAAAAAATATCAATATATTAAGGGCTACAATACAGATGATAAGATGGAGAACATAGGTATACTGCAAGGTAGTTAACTTATCCACAATTTCTATGCGGATTTAGAAAATGATATACCATTTTTGGATAAATGGTTAATACAATCTTATCCCACTTAAAGTGCATACTAAAATGTTTTGAAGCTGAGAATGAAGCACTGATCTGTGATATGATCATCACAATATCATACATCTGATGTGTGTATCCTCTTTGATGCAAATCACCAGGGATTGGAATATCATTGGAACTGCATGTCATTTTGAAGATTTTGACATTATTCTAACTCGTAACTTTTTACACTTGTATTGTGGATGATACAAGGCAGAGATATCTTTAGCTGATATGACAAATGTAGAGAATTTCAATACCTGCAGTGACTGCACAAAAAACGTTGATGCCCAATCTTTCTTCATTGGGATTTTTTGTCAGCATCTGTTTCAGGGTGTAATAAATGCCAAATTTGATGGTCCCATATGTTGCCTGACGAAGGACAGCTGGAGCAATACTGTAATGAAAGAATAATAAAATCAATATCCATTACTTTTTCATTTTCTTTATTTTATTTCATCCTCGCAAACTTTTATCTGAACGTATTTAAAAGGTATCGCAATGTACATCCGCATTCTATCTCTCGGCTACAAACACCTCGATTACAACAGAGCATTCACTAAAGAACCCACTTACCCAAAATACAATGCCCTGACGCCTTCCTCACTCGATATCTTGAGAAGAGCATGGATCATACCCTTGTATCGCTTGGCAACAATCTGGCCCCCATCGCTGCGGGCACCCTGGATCTGCAGCCGAGTCTTGGTGGTGTCGATGGGAAACGTCCCTGTGGAAGAACATACGTTGTAGTTAAGGAATTGGTAGATCCAAGAATACATATTTAAATTGGATATGTTCATGTATGTAAGTATTGAGTGTGAGTGTGTGTGTGAGTGTGTGTGTGTGTGTGTGTGTGTGTGTGTGTGTGTGTGTGTGTGTGTGTGTGTGTGTGTGTGTGTGTGTGTGTGTGTGTGTGTGTTGCTGGTATGGGGGTGGGTGAGCATGTGCATGTGTGTGCACACTCTTGCTAAGAACCACTCACACTTAAGTCTTCCTTTAATCGTATAAACTACATAATTGTTAACCCAAACCACCAAAATTCACTATCATTATCACCACATCCTTATTTTCCTAAGCTCACGTTTAGCACCCTTATTTTTTCTCTTCATACTGCACACATTTGCCAAATATTCTCTAAGAGAAATAAGAGAAAAGTAAGTAGAAAAGACAAAGAGAATAAATAAAAAAATGAAAGCGACGCACACCAACGGAATCTATATGTAACCTCAAGTGTATATCAGGAAACCAATCAATGCTCTCTATTTATAACTTCCTCTATCTATACATATAGTCACCAGCATCCCCTTTTTGCTGAATTTCACAACAGACATATCACACACAGACACACAGACACACAGACACACAGACACAGACACAGACACAGACACACACACACACACACACACACACACTTCAAATTATGCAAATACTCTGTTCTTGTCACATGCTTTCAGGTCTGTTTACGAGACATGAAAATAGTGAGACCTCGAGTGAAGACAAACAACCGTCAGAGAAAGGGATCCATATTTATAAACTTTCTTCTCAACAGGGTTTCCACATATCAGAAAAGAGGAAGAGTAAGAGAAGGAGGTAGAGGAGGAAGAGAGAGAGAGAGAGAGAGAGAGAGAGAGAGAGAGAGAGAGAGAGAGAGAGAGAGAGAGAGAGAGAGAGAGAGAGGGAGAGGGAGAGGGAGAGGGAGAGGGAGAGGGAGAGGGAGAGAGAGAGAGAGAGAGAGAGAGAGAGAGAGAGAGAGAGAGAGAGAGAGAGAGAGAGAGAGAGAGAGAGAGAGAGAGAGAGAGAGAGGAGGAGTAGGAGGAAGAAAAGAGAGAGAGAGAGGAGGAGTAGGAGGAAGAAAAGAGAGAGAGAGAGGAGGAGTAGGAGGAAGAAAAGAGAGAGAGAGAGGAGGAGCAGGAGGAAGAAAAGAGAGAGAGAGAGGAGGAGCAGGAGGAAGAAAAGAGAGAGAGAGAGGAGGAGTAGGAGGAAGAAAAGAGAGAGAGAGAGGAGGAAGAAAAGAGAGAGAGAGAGGAGGAAGAAATGAGAGAGAGGAGGAAGAAAAGAGAGACAGGAGGAAGAAAAGAGAGACAGGAGGAAGAAAAGAGAGACAGGAGGAAGAAAAGAGAGAGAGAGAGGAGGAAGAAAAGAGAGAGAGAGGAGGAAGAAAAGAGAGAGAGAGGAGGAAGAAAAGAGAGAGAGAGGAGGAAGAAAAGAGAGAGAGAGGAGGAAGAAAAGAGAGAGAGAGAGAGGAGGAAGAAAAGAGAGAGAGAGAGGAGGAAGAAAAAAGA
>NC_061856.1:2396537-2399037 GCF_019202785.1 Penaeus chinensis | reverse complement strand
CGTGATGGCTGGTTGACTGACCGGCTGACTGACGGAGGAACAGCCATTAGCACTCACGGTCCCGCACGCAGGTATCGACCACGGAGGGCGAGAGAGTCCACTTTCGAGACCGAGCAACGCCTTGCACTTACCTACAACCAACTACTCCTTCCCTCTCTTCTCTTCTCTCTTTCCCCTCTCTCTTCTCTTCCCTCCCTCTTCTCTTCCCTCTTCCCCCTCTCTTCTCTTCCCTCTGTCCCTTCTCTTCTCTTCCCTCTGTCCCTTCTCCTTCTCCTCTCTTCTCTCTCTTCTCCCTCCTCTTTTCTTTTTCCATCTCTCTTCTCCCCCTCGCCGCCATTGGATGGTAACCCCAACATGACAAACAGCACGTCACACCAAGAATATCCATTGCAACAAAGGAAATAGAACTAATTATCTATTTGTTATCATTCTCCGCCTCCTTCCCTCTCGCTTCTCTCCTCTCTCGCCCTTCTCCTATCCTCTCTCTTCTCTCTCCCCTCCCAACCCTCTTCTCTTCCTTCTCCCTTCTCCCTTCCCCCTTCATATCCTCCTTCGTCACCTTCTCCCCCCCTTTCTCCAACTCCTCCATTTTATCTCCATCTCCTTCTCCGTCTCTCCTCTCTCCCCCTCTCCCTCTCCCTCTCTCTCACCCTCTCAAACATAAAACATGCACACCCGTATTTTTGTTCTTTTTTGTTGTTTAAGTTCAAGGCCACATCGGAGCCCCGCGTCTGCCTCGCATTCCGTAGTCCGTCTCTCTCTCGCGGTTTAATAATTGAAGAAGTACCTCGATCTCGCCGCAGTACAGGGGAGGGATCGTGCGAGGGGAACATGCTATCCGTAAGGGGGAGGAAGAGAGGAAGAGAGGGAGAGAGGGAGGGAGGGAGGGAGGGAGGGAGGGAGGGAGGGAGGGAGAGAGAGAGAAAGAAAGAAAGAAAGAGAGAGATAGAGATACAGATAGAGCGAGAGAGAGAGAGAGAGAGAGAGAGAGAGAGAGAGAGAGAGAGAGAAAGAGAAAGAGAAAGAGAAAGAGAAAGAGAAAGAGAAAGAGAAAGAGAAAGAGAGAGAGAAAGAGAGAGAGAGAGAGAGAGAGAGAGAGAGAGAGAGAGAGAGAGAAAGAGAAAGAGAAAGAGAAAGAGAAAGAGAAAGAGAGAGAGAGAGAGAGAGAGAGAGAGAGAGAGAGAGAGAGAGAGAGAGAGAGAGAGAGAGAGAGACAACAATAAAAAAAAAAGACATCCACACAAAGACAATCATTCCCCTACGAACCATTTAGCAAGCAACCCAAGCACCAGTTAAGAAAACAAACAAGCACCGACTGAACTAACTGTTCAATTATCGTCAATTTGTCGGATTGGGTTCAATTTCCGTCCATCCCAATTTAGGCGCAATATATAATGGGAGCAATGTTCCTCGCGTTGCAACCGATGAAATGACTTGCAAAACATTTATCCCAAATCAAAAAAATACCAAAAACTCCTCGAAATAAATACCATTAACAAAATATTTATATATATTTCCCATGTCCATTCGTGCGTATTGAAAACCCATAAATATAACCCCGTTTTAGCGAGCAATATCCCGGTTAAATTCCACTCAACATTCTCAAGCTATAAAAATAAATATATAAATAAATAAAATGTAAAAAAAAAAAAAAAATGAGAGAAAATAGTAAAAACAAATTCTTCGTTGCTAAATAAAGAACTTGATAAAGAATCTCTTAGGAAGATTATTTTCTCCTCTAATTAGCGTAAATCCGATTACATAACGTGCGCGAGGAAAAGAGCAGCAATAGCGTTCACCGTATAAAAATGTTTCTAATAATAATAATCATGGAAAAAATAACAATAACAATGACCATACTACTACGACTAATAATAATAATGATGGTGATGACGATGATAATCATAATGAAAAATAATAATGATAGTGATGATGACGATGACAACGACGATTATTATAATAAAAACGCATTCCACTGTAGCTTCGACAAAAAAAAAAAAAAGGAGAAAAAAGCATACACCTTCGAAAGACACAATTCTCCCAAATATTTTGAAGAGAAAGTAAATCACCTTAAGGAAATAACTCAATCCAGATCCTCAATCGGATACACACTTGACTACTAACACTTCAATTCATCAAATATACCCCGAGGCTACGCTCAAACCACATTAATTTCTACCACAATTCTACAGACAAACAAACTAATAACACCCTCCCCCTTCATCCCGTTACTGCAACACAAAAAAAACATTAACCGTTAGGCAGAAACAAGTAAAACAAAAAATCATAACGGAAAAGTATAAAAAAAAAAAAAAAAATGTTTCACCAAGAAATAGAAAACGGGACGAACAGGAAGATAACGAGAGTCGGTCCCACTTCCTCGTCGAGCCGCGTCCTTCAGAGTCCAAAGACATGGCGCCGCGTGCTTATTACGAAATGCATAGGGCCAGGAAGTGGACGATGAAGGTAGGGTTGGGATGCAGGGAAGGAGGAAGAGAAG
>NC_061856.1:2391537-2394037 GCF_019202785.1 Penaeus chinensis | reverse complement strand
ATAATAAATAATCAAATAAAACTAAAGTCCAGGACCGGCCTTCCAAATTGGGACGACCCAAATCGACCCAAATCGACCTCAGCCACCTCGCTATTTCCGCCACGAATCTGGGCGAATGAAAGTGCATGAAGTCGGTGCATGACAGCGATACGCGAGCGGGCGGCGGACATGCTCTATCTCGCGCAGCCTCCATGCCGTCCACGCAGCCCGGGTTCTTGACAGGAGAGGAGGGCACATGCATGTCAAGTTATTTGACCCAGTTTTTCCCCGTGACTCGGTTTTCAATTTTATTTGAACTGCTCTTCCCTCCCCCATTCCCACCCTCTCTCACTTTTTTTTTTCTCTCCCCTTCCCTCCCTCTCTCCCTCCTTCCCTCTCTCCCTCCCTCTTTATATAATATATATATATATATATATATATA
Organism: Penaeus chinensis; assembly: GCF_019202785.1. NCBI lineage: Eukaryota > Metazoa > Arthropoda > Malacostraca > Decapoda > Penaeidae > Penaeus > Penaeus chinensis. Next base: position 2,393,616 of record NC_061856.1, on the reverse strand, counting down.
TATATATATATATATGTATATATACACACACACACACACACCTCTCTCTCTTGCTCCAAATTAATATAATCTGCAGCCTCTCTACGCAAACATATTTTATATCTCTGGCCTACTTGGCACTGTGCCTCGATGCTCCACCGTTTTTAGATGCCATTTTAACTGCATTTCCTCCCCCCCCCCTCTCTTCTTCTGTTTCCCTTTATCCCTCATCTATTCTACTGCAACGGTCTACTCTACCTTTGGCCTTTCTTTCAAATGACTTTTATTCATCTCCTCCTCTTCTCTTGTTTATTTCCTTTCCTTCTAAACCCTCCTTTTATTCTCTCTCTTATCCTTCCCATCAGTTCTCCATCCTCGCCTCTCCTCCGCCGTTTTTATCTCTCTCTGTCGCTCCTCATTACGGAATAATGTAGGTTAAATCGATCGGAATTGATCAGGGCGACTTTAACCCATTTCTCTCTCAGATTCTAAGGAATTCTTCCCGTCTCTAATTCCGTCCTGTTTTCGAATCTCTTATTCAGATCCCTTTATCTTTTCATCTTTCGCCTTCCTTCGTCATCCAATAATTATAGATTCCCTTTGGCAGGATTTGGACCGAAAGAGCGTCTCGTCCCGACATTTTAACGATTCGCCCTTTTGCGAGGCCCTCTATCGGCGACGAGCGAAAACCACCCAAAGATCAGGAGACTGTGATGATGAATTTTTGAGTCAGAATTCCAAAAGAGAGAGAGAGAAAAAAAAAAAAAAAATGGGCAGAGCGAAAGAGAAATTTCAAGTTCGACCACATAGTAGTAAAATAAAACAGCCTTTTGTTTAACAAGCATGGCAATAACACAGCTATGGCACCTTCCCTTGAGCGAGTGATGGCGCGCCGGGTGTGCGTGTTTCCCTCGACTGCCGTAACCCTGGCAACGCCCCTACACGGCTCCGGGGTCACAAAAACACCTCCTACAAGACACGTAATTCCTCCTCATCTCTAATACGCATCTCTAATCTACTGACAACTACCTCTCTCGAAAATAAAAGAATCTTTTTTTTAATTCATCTCGTGCGGTTCCTTCCATCTTACACAAAACTGAGCTATTGCGAACTCGCACAGAGGCACTGCAGGGCGGCACTGAGTGGCCTTGACCCCAAGCCGTCGCAAACTCATGGCACTAACGTCAGCGGGCGAGCGGCACGAGGGCAGCGTTCCAGAGGCAGGAAGAGGGAGCCTGAGGATGCCATGACGTTGGCACATTCAAGGAGCAACGGACCGGCTCTCCTCTTTTTTTTTTCTGAATATTTTTCGTTTTTTTTTTTTTCTCTCTTTTCTTACCTTCCTAACATCTTCATAACTTTTTTATACGGTCATTCTGCTATCTTCCTTTATCTGGTTATCCCCCCCCCCCCCCAACCCTCTCCTTTCGATCCCTCTCTCTCCCCTCCCTCCCTCCCTCCCTCCCTCCCTCCCCTCCCCTCCCCTCCTCTCCTCTCCTCTTTCTCTTTCTTTCTCTCTCTCTCTCTCTCTCTCTCTCTCTCTCTCTCTCTCTCTCTCTCTCTCTCTCTCTCTCTCTCTCTCTCTCTCTCTCTCTCTCTATCCCGTCCTTGCCCCGCTTATGACGTCACTCTCCGCCCCATCTCCCGTGCAAGGCCCTCGTGACGCCGGCCTCATCCGACACCTGTCACCTCAGGGCATTCGCGGCCGACTTCCCCTCACTCTCTCCCCCTCGCCTCCCCTCCCCCCCCCCCTCGCTTCCATTTCTAATCGCTCTCCTCCTCCCTTTCTTGTCCGATTTCTGTTTAATTCCTTCCCTCACTCTCCTCCTCCCCCTATCTCCATCTCTCCGCCTCTCCCCCTATCTTCTCCTTTTCCTCCGTCTTTCTCTCCTTTGTGTCCCTTTCTCATTCTCTCCTTCCCTCTTTCCCTCCTCCTTTCTCCTCTCCTCTCCCTCACTCCTTCCTTCTCTCCCTCTCCCTTCCTCCATCCCCCCTCTCCACCCCCCCCCCCACGTTACCTTACCTTGACATTCTATTTCCCACCAAACCAGTATTGACGTTTGAGCCGAACCAGCGTGCCGGCGAAGGAGAGTGCCATTC
>NC_061856.1:2376537-2386537 GCF_019202785.1 Penaeus chinensis | reverse complement strand
AGGTACGCGCACACAAACGCACACGCTGGGGGCATTGAGGTAGTCACCAGTTATTCCTGTAGTCGGGAGCCACGAGAGCGCTGGCGACTGTCCATTTTTTTTCTTTTAACATTTATATAAACAACTAATCGAGGAGCATTTTAAATTCTGATAAGAGGTTTTAGGCTTAATGTATAATAAATGGAATAAAAAAAAAAAATAAAATAAAAAAAAAAATAATGTTTTGTTCAGTTCACTGGTTTCGCAATCTCATTTCTTTTATTCAATTACTTTCGTTCGTAAAGAGCAGAGAACGCATCGTCTGTATAGACATGTCCGAATCTATGCATTAGCTAAACAAGAAAAGAATTTATTTTTTTGAGAATCACCAGCTGTAAATATACATTCCCCTTCCCTCCTGCAGAGTCAACAAGGTCATCACATGAACTCTAATTACCTTGTTATCACTTAAGTCATCACTATTACTCAATCACAACCATTACTAGCAACAGGAGAATAAAACTGTAAACCATCTTTACTCCTTTGTTCATTATGTAAACCAGTTTCACTTGATCTACGTCTTCCTTCCATTTAATATTACTGTTTTACGAAATCTCCAAAGGCCAGCAAGAGCCTTCCAAACAATATGCACTTTCCAGACCGACCCCTTTAAAAACACATACATACATACATACATACGTGTAGGGATATATTCCCCAGATCCACGGTCCATTCACGGGAAAAGAGAGAGAGAGAGAGAGAGAGAGAGAGAGAGAGAGAGAGAGAGAGAGAGAGAGAGAGAGAGAGAGAGAGAGAGAGAGAGAGAGAGAGAGAGGGAGAGAGAGAGAGAGAGAGAGAGAGAGAGAGAGGGAGAGACGGATAAAATTAATAAAAGAATGAATGAATGAATGAATGGGAGAGAGAGGGAGAGAGGGAGAGAGAGAGGGAGGGAGGGAGGGAGGGAGGGAGGGAGGGAGGGAGAGGGAGAGGGAGAGGGAGAGGGAGAGGGAGAGGGAGAGAGAGAGAGAGAGAGAGAGAGAGAGAGAGAGAGAGAGAGAGAGAGAGAGAGAGAGAGAGAGAACAAGAGAAACGGAAAGAGAAAGGTTGCGGCCGCGGGTCAGGTGAGGTGAAGAGGCGGCCTCCTGTCCCTTCCGCCCCGTCGGCCATCGCGTCGGCCTAATCCCACGTGGAGGGGAACAGGCAGGTCTACAGCCTCATATCCCAAGCTCTGCCACCCGCTCTGCCACCCGCTCTGCCACCCGCGCTCCCTTCATCTCGATTGGTTTAGCGGCAAAGAGGGAATGAAGGTAAAGATATTTTTTTTCCTTACATCCCCCCTCTCTTTTGCTCTAGAGTTGATTAAATAAGGTAAGAATAAGGAGTTATAGATCTCCTTTTTTTCCTTATATCCCCCCCCCCCCTTTTGTCAGTATAGCTGATCAAATAGGGTAAAGCTCTCTCTTTTTTACCTTACATCTTCCTTTTTTTCTTCCTAGTTATTGATTCGAAGACAAAATTGGAATTGCGTTTGGATGTTCTATTCACCATACCTGAGAGGTCATTGTTTCTTCTCTTCTCTCCTCTCCTCTCCTCTCCTCTCCTCTCCTCTCCTCTCCTCTCCTCTCCTCTCCTCTCCTCTCCTCTCTCTCCTCTCTCTCTCACTTTCACTTTCATACTCACAAACATATGTGTGTGTGTGTGTGTGTGTGTGTGTGTGTGTGTGTGTGTGTGTGTGTGTGTGTGTGTGTGTGTGTGCGCGTGTTTGTGTGTGTGTGTGTGTGTGTGAGTATGAAAGTGAAAGTGAAAGTGAGAGAGAGAGAGAGAGAGAGAGAGAGAGAGAGAGAGAGAGAGAGAGAGAGAGAGAGAGGGGAGGGGAGGGGAGGGGAGGGGAGAGGAGAGGAGAGGAGGGGAGGGGAGAGGAGAGGAGAGGAGAGGAGAGGAGAGGGGAGAGGAGAGGAGAGGAGAGGAGAGGAGAGGAGAGGAGAGGAGAGGAGAGGAGAGGAGAGGAGAGGAGAGGAGAGGAGAGGGAGAGGGAGAGGGAGAGGGAGAGGGGGAGGGGGAGGGGGAGGGAGAGGGAGAGGGAGAGGGAGAGGGGGAGGGAGAGGGAGAGGGCGAGGGAGAGGGAGAGGGAGAGTGTGAACGAGAGCGCATGTGTTAAGTGCAAGCTCAGCAAAACAATATGATAATGAGCGTGTGAGTATGTGCTTGTGAGTGAGTGACTGAGTGTCTGAGCGAAAGTGGAAGAGGAAGACAAAGAAGAAGTGCGCAAGTGAGAGCAAAGAGTGCCAACCCGAGAACACAAGCAGAAGGCAAAATCAAGTTGAGTAACACCCTGCAATGACCCAAGGTACTGCAAGCGGCCAGAGAATTCCAAGCAGGCGCTATTCTCAACCGAAGAGGAGCTGCAGTATGTGTCCACATGTCCACTTGTTGAAGCCGACACAGGTGCAAAAAAGGTATGAAGGAGAATGAATATCTTCACAATACAACAGATGTATTTGACCGGTTTCGATTACATCTTCATCAATAAATAATCGAAACCGATCAAATACATGTATTGTGAAGATAATTCATTCTTTATCATACCTTGTACACATTTGTCAACATGAATACGGTTCATTCCAAACATATTATATCGACTGGGGGAGGGGGAGGGGAGGAGGAGAAGGGGAGGAGGAGAAGAGGAAGAGGAAGGGTGGAGGGGGTTAGGAGGAGGGGGTTAGGGGGAGGGCGAGGAGGAGAAGGAAAGGAGGGGGAGGAAGGAGGGAGGAGGGGGAGGAGGAAGAGAAGGGGGGAACTAAAAAGAATATCAACAGCTTCAAAATCGTAAAACAAATGTAACAACACCCCGACGATACTTAACGGGAAAGAGCACGAAAGAAATTGGAGTCTTTAAATAAATAAATAAATAAATAAATAACTGATGGTACTAAAGATGGAAAAAATGTTCCTTCCAATTTCGAACTTATTTCTTCTTTATCAATTTATCTCTCTCTGCTAGTAAGTACTTCACCAATTTAATAAATAAAATGAAAAATAAAAATAAAACAAAACCAAAGCAGGACATAAAAATTAAAAAAAAAAAATATATATATATATAATCTGTGAACATTAACCCAGACGCAGAACAATGAATACAAAAAATAATTAAAAAATAATGATGATAGAATAACTTCCAGTACAAAGTGACAAAGGCCAATGCACTGAAAAACGATGAAAAAAAACAACAACAGAGGAAGACCAAGATAACACACCGAATGGAAACAAAAGGATAAGAATAAAGAACGATAAAGAATTGCGGGATGACGGACAAGGAACGCATTGGGGAAGGGGGGGGGGTGAATAGGAGTCTCCCACGAGGACAAAAGATTCGGCATCCTGCTACTGAAGTGCTGTTACCCAACCGAAAGTGAATTGCGCACTTACTATTCTGAGAGAGAGAGAGAGAGAGAGAGAGAGAGAGAGAGAGAGAGAGAGAGAGAGAGAGAGAGAGAGAGAGAGAGAGAGAGAGAGAGAGAGAGAGAGAGAGAAGGAGTCCTGTGCCAAGCCCCGGGAAAAGGACGCAGCGGGAAAGGCAGCTTCCTGGCAACTAACACAACACCTTCGCGAAAAGACGAACACTTTTCTTGGTCAGGCGACGAGATCTTTGAATGGACGAAGATGCGGTTGCATCGTAGCCGAATCGACCAGAATGTTTTTTTGTTTTTTTTTTTGTATCGAAATGAAGACCCGAAAGTCGAAAGAGAAAGCCAGACAATGAGAGAGAGAAAGATAAATGGAAAGAAGAGAGAGAAAGAGAAAGTAAGAAAGCGAAAGATTAAGACCGAAAAAGAGACAAAGACAGAGAGAGAGACAGAAAGACAGATAAATACAGACAGAGAAACAGAAACAAGAGATACGAGAGACACAAATATAGAGAAAGACAGATACATACAGAAAGAGACACAGAAACAAGAGAAAGAGGAGAAAAAGAGAGACCCAAAAGCGGCCAGGAGCGTCGCTGTGGCGGCCGGGCCTTCCTCCCCGTGGCACGCCCGCCGACGCCCTTGTGCGCTTCAGGGGGCCAGTGCCAAGGACAGGCTCTTGGCTCCGCTGGCACCCTCGAGCCAAAGGCGAATAGGGGATAGAAGGAGCGAGGGCGTGGCGTCTCAGAGGGATCGTATGACTGACGTCACTAGAGGACAGAAGGAGCAATATGACGTGGCGGAGGGTAAGGGGGAGGGATATATTTAGGCTGAATGAACGTAGCTCCAGGGGTTCTATTTTCGATGAGTTTCTCGATTAAAAAAAGAAAAGAAAAGAAAAATTGAAGTTGGAAAAAATCCTTAAAAATTACAATACATACATACAAACATACATATATGTATGTATATATATTCATAAATACATTTAATCAATTACGCATTTCTAAAAGGACTTTGAATAAGTTCGTTACAGAAAAAATAACCCAAGAACATGACAGCCTCCGACCCTTAAGAAATAACAGACCGAAGAAAAATAGAAAAAAACAAAACAAGAAATAACAGGAATGAAAGAGATAAAAAAGATAAATACATTATAAAGAAACAAGAAAAAAAAGATAAAAAACCTGAATGGATAAACAAACAGATAACATTACACACACACACACACACACACACACACACACACACACACACACACACACACACACACAATCTCGTTAAATCAAATCAAAATCAAGCCCCCCCCCCCCCCCCCCCCCCCCCGCAGACGATGACGCAAGGGCCGGCTCACCCACACTTCCCCGCCGAGTCACATAACGCCAGCACGAGAAACAGGTTATGACGCTATGTCACGGTCTGTTTTATTCCCAATCCGTCGGCCCCTTTTTTAATTTTATTTGTTTCCTTTTTAATTTTATTTGTTTAACTTTTTTTTTTAAATTTTATTTGATTTATTCTTTATTTTATTCCTCTGAAGGCTGTTACGGATAAATGGTCTTCTTTGTCCTTAGCCAAACATTTTTTTCTCTTATATATATATATATACACACATAAACACACTCACACATATATATCCTTTTCTTATATTAGCTATGCGTTCAGATTTCGTCCAACGGCACAGATACAAAGACGATCGGTTTGGATGTTATGGGTCAAAATGTTACGATTTTATGGGGGTTCCTATCACAGTAAACGATTTAATATCACATTTTAATTCCAATGTAATGGAAATAACCAACCCTTCCCTCTTCCTGTCCTTCCCTTGATCTCTCACCGTTTTTTCTTCTCACTCTCAATAAAAAAGGAGAAAAATGCTGCCCACGAGTAAAAAAAAATATATATATACCCCCACGCCCCCTCAAGAACAAATGGCGTGCTTCCGAAATTACGGTAAAAATACTTAAGGGGAAGATGCCACACCTCCGGTGACCTTGAGGAAGGGACAGGCTTAGCAGCTGAAAAGGGGGAGGGGGGGGGGTGCAGTAGGGGGCAGGGGCAGGGACAGGGGGAGGGGGAGAGGGGTGCTTAGGATTAGGAAGGACAATGGGAAGGGAAGGGGAGGGGAGAGTGGGGGAAGGGAGAGTGGGGGGAGGGGAGGGGAGGGGAGGGGAAAGTGGAGGAGGGAAGGGGAGAGGGAGAGGGGGGAGGGGGTGGAAAGGATCGCGTGAAGGACTCGTCACAAGACTCGGGGATCATCCGCATTGCACCAGCTCTGGACTGCTGCATGGAAGACAAGGGAAGGGGGAGGGGAAGACGAGGGGAAGGGGGAGGGCTGAAGGGGGAGGGGCAGGGGCAGGGGCAGGGGCAGGGGAAGAGGGATGGGAAGAGGGAGGGGAAGAGGAGGGGGAAGGAAGGGGGGCTTGGAGGAATTTTCTTTCTCTCTCTCTCTTCCCCTTATCCCTAGCCCTCTGTAACCCTCCCATTTTCTCTCTCTCTTTCTCTGTTTCCTCCCCTCCACTTTCCTTTCTCCCTCTCTCTCTTTCTCTCCCCCTCCCTGGCTCTCTCTCCCTCCCTTTCCCTTTCCCTTTCCCTCTCCCTCTCCCTCCCTTTCCCTCTCCCTCCCTTTCCCTCTCCCTCTCCCTCCCTCCCTCCCTCCCTCCCTCCCTCCCTCCCTCCCTCCCTCCCTCCCTCCCTCCCTCCCTCCCTCCCTCCCTCCCTCCCTCCCTCCTTCCTTCACTCCCTCTCCCTGGCATCTCTAAGCCATCCTTAGCCCTAACCCATCGTTCGAGTGACGCCAGCTTACCGATTTTTTATTGTTTTTTGTTTTTACCATTCTGCTCTTGCTCGTGACAAGGCAATGAGATACGATAGCACGGGATAAGGTGTCACGCTTGTCATTATCCTGACAAAACAAAGCACGCTTATATCCACAGTATGAATGCCACAATAACAATAAATCGTTAACTATTTCCTCCTACTTCCTCTACCTTTCTCCCTCCTTTTTTCTCTCTATCTTTTTCTGTCTCTTTCTCTTTCTTTTTCTCTGTCTCTCCCTCTGTCTGTTTATCTGTCTATCTTTGTCTCTGTCTGTCTCTTTTCTGTCTCTTTCGCTCTCTCTCTTTCTCAAACTATTCAAATTCTCTCCGTATCCCCTTCTCCTCTTTAACCTTCTTTTATCTCCTCTTTTCAAAAACTCACGGTCGAAGAAAAAAAAAGAGGTAAGGAAAAGGAGAGAGAGAGAGAGAGAGAGAGAGAGAGAGAGAGAGAGAGAGTGAGTGAGTGAGTGAGTGAGTGAGTGAGTGAGTGAGTGAGAGTGAGAGTGAGAGTGAGAGAGAGATCTCCTTGATAATCACATCCGCCCGGGCGTCATCCGACATAAGACCACCAGCACCAGACATGGGTACCGCTTGCTAGAGACTCCCCCCCCCCCCAACCGCAGACTTGGATGCCACTCGTCACAAGACCCTACCCCCCCTCGGAATCCCAAACTTACGCACTCCTGAAACGCCTTCTCCGCCTGGCACTCGCCCAGTTTCCTTACTTTCATGTGATCACTTGGGCAGGGGAGGGGAAGGGGAGAATGGGGGAAGGGGAGAATGGGGGAAGGGGGGAAGGGGGAGAAGGGGATGGGGGAGAAGGGGAGAGATGAGAGAGGTATGAGAGGGGGAGGGGAAGAGAGGAAGGAGGGAGGGAAGAGGAGAGCGAGAGAGGGGAGAGGGGAGAGGGGAGATGGGAGAGGGGAGATGGGAGAGGGAGGAGGGAAGGGGAGAACAGAGAGAGGGGAGGGAGGGGAAATAAAACAGGAGAGAGAGAAGGAAAAAAAGCGAAAAAATGAAAGAGCAAAGGAAAGAGATTGGAAAGGAAAGAAAAAGCAAGAAGGAAAGACAAAGATAGAAATAAAGATAAAGAGAGAAGGAGAAGGAGAAAAAGAGAAAGAGAGAGAAAGAAAGAAAGAGAAAGAGAGAGAAAGAAAGAGAAGGAAAGAGAAAGAAAGAAAGAAGGAACGAGAGAAAGCAAAAAAGGAGAGAGAAAGCGAGAAAGAGCGAGAGACCAAACAAGACCCGGCCTTCGCGTTCCCCGCCTCCGACCAAAAACAATTCACTTCCGTGCTTCCTCTTGCATAATGGCTGCACTGTCATCAAACGTCAACAGAACGAAGGCAGGCACAACAGTATGGTCTTTGACATCCTGCGCTCTGAAGATAACCGAAGGCACTCAAGAATTATCTCAGATTTCTCCACGGTATTTTTCTTTTTTTTCCCCCGAAAATTTAGGCCTGATAAGAAACTGCCTACCATGGCGTTCGCGATAATCTTAAAAAAAAAAAAAAAAAGAGAGAGAGAGATAGAGGAAGAGAGAGATAACAGACAGGTTCCGATCCACCCCCCCCCCCCCTCTTCCTCTCTCCAAAAATTCCTTCTTCCTCTCCCTCTACCCCTCCCCCATTCCTTCTTCCGCTCTTTCTATCTCCTCGATTCCTTCTCCCTCGTCCTGTCTCCAATATTTCTTCTCCCTCTCCCTCTCCCCCAATTTATTCTTCTCCCTCTATCTGCCTCTCCTTTTTCGTCTCTCCCCACCATTCATTTCCCCTCTACCCCTCTCCTCCATTTAGTCTCCCTCTCCCTCCTCCTCCTCCTCTCTCCCCCATTCTTTCTTCTCTTCCCTCTCCCTCTGTCCCCTATCCCTTCTCCTTCTCCCTCATTCTCCTTTTTCTCCCTCTTTCCCCCATCCCTTCTCCTTCTCCCCTTTTATCTCCCTCTTTCCCTTATCCCTTATCCATCTCCCCCCATTCACCCTCCCCTTCTCTCCCTCGTCGCACCCCCCCCCCCCCCCCACCCTCCCACGGTCCGGCCACGGCTCTCTCACGTGAACATCATCGCGCCATCTTCCTCCGGCTCGGTGAAGGCCACACAAAATCGACCACCACTTCCGTCCAATATATATATATAACTCCTCCGTTAATTTCCTTTTTTTTTCCCTTTTCTTGGAGATACGTTCCCGACGAAGGATAAGTTTTACTTGTTAATAAGAGCCATTGGGACGCTTGCATAACCCCTGACTCACTGGCGGGAGCTCGCGCGGCGTTACGTCACACCTACGCCGGTCACGTGACTGCCGCAGTCGCACTGGCTTGGGAAGTTGGCTGCCTCTCTCCAGCGTTTTTCTCTCGTTTTTTTTTTTGCGTTTAATTATCTATTTCTCCAATCTATTTGTGTTGTGCTTCGCTCTTGTTGACAGCCATTAAAAATATATCTTCCCAATCTAAAACTAATTGCGGTAAATCTATATTTTCTACAAACAACGATAAACTGTATCAACAGACCGAATCATCACAAACCTTCTAACGTTTCGGCTGACAGGGGAAAAAAACGGTACACAAATACCTAACCGAACAAAAAAAATGTTAAACATATATATCTATATATATCTATCTTATCGCTATCACATACAGATCCATGGCACGAGCATCGGACAAGCTTTAGGGTTATCTTTAGGGGTAGAGAGTCATCTAAAGGCCTGAATCACGTGAAGGAGTTATGGGCATGCGCGTGCGGGGAGAGGCCCTGAGGGTACTGGGGCACGGCCAGAGAGGGTACGTTACGGAAGGAACCGATGCCAAGAATGGAAGTGCTTGTATAAATCTCATATCAATACACATATTTACACACTCACGTAAAAGGGGCAAGATGAATTTATATACGGTATATCTACTGTATATGATTGTACCCCCCCCCCTCCCATCTCCTAACCTCAACCACGCAGTAAAAAAAAAGTTAGTTTAGTTTAGTTGATTTGTCTTTTTTTTCAGTATGCATCTAGAAAGACCGACCGTTCTGACACCCAACATCGGCTCTACCACCAATCGTATTGCTGGAAAACAATAAAACGGACATTTAATTTATATTTCACAATACCAATAAACCCAGGACCCGCAGACGTCAAGAGCAGAAAAAAGGGCATTTCCCCAGCGTTCTCCGAATCAATGGCAGCCTCCGGGAGACGCACCACAAACACCCGCTCTTTGTCTTCGAGGTCAACAAGACGAATTTCGAGAGCACAAAGTCGAAACGAATCCGTCTCGAATCTTGCTTCATCCTGCACATGAAACGATGATAATTCAAGGCATAAATAAGCACACCTAGCAGCGATTGCGTCGCTATCTATTGGGTAATTTCGGCGGCTTAAACGGATAATCACGCCCATGCAATCATTGCACCACTGACGTTAACTATCAGAATCGAAATCTGTGAATCATTAAACCCTTAAAGCGCCACAGACTTAACAAAAGCGCAGCCGATCAAGTCCTTAAGTAAAAAAAATAATAATACGAAAAATCTGTGACTAGGCATCATAATGATTGCATAACCACCTCGATCTGGTTATAATTTCGGAAAATCATTGTTTACATACAGGAATAAAACCGTCTTCCTTGCCTTCGTATCCCCCTCCCCCCTTCCCCCTCTCTCCCCGTCCCAACGCCACCTTGACCTTGAACCGAAGCGCCGAATAATGCGTTGCATTGCATGCAACTACTCGTGCAACGGACAAGAAAGGGGAAAGATCGATGGCGAGAACCATTTCCTACCGAAATTAAGAGGGCGGTCCTTGCTAACCTA
>NC_061856.1:2354037-2369037 GCF_019202785.1 Penaeus chinensis | reverse complement strand
TACTCTCTTATTTCCCATTTTCTGTTACTCTTATTTCCTATTTTCTTTTACACTCCCACTTCCCATTTCCTTTTACCCTCCCACTTCCAATTTGCCATGCCTTCTATAGTTATATGTATTTTCACCTTCCTCGTAACAGTGCTTTATTTGCGACGGAAAGGAATACTTGATTCGTTCAAATAACTATCAGAAAATTATCCTGTTAACTGAAAATCGCATTAAGGAAACGCTTGAACAGTTAACCAGGCAAATAAACTTTTGGTTAAGGCGCCAGTAACAGTATTTTGTACCAAAGACATGGTCAACCAGAAATGACCCATTAGAATATGCAAATAATTTCACAGTGTAAACCTACAATGAACTCTTCTTCATGTGATGGTAGAGGGCCAGTAATTCTGTAATACTTAAAGTTACCCCTAAAGGTTTTCTGTGGCATTCGGAACCATTTTCTGTGATAACGCATGATTATTGGATTTCACGTAATATATTGAAGAATAAACTCTAGAGATCTTTTGCAAACGATGATGATCATACATTGGGTTAAATTTAACGAAGAGGGTAATTTTATATCATTATTTTGTCGTGTCACTTTCCTCTCCCATGCAAGTTTCATTGAAGTTTACATAGTTATTAAGCTTGGTATATTTATTTACAACTAAATGAAGAAGAACATGAAGTTACGCTGCTCTAATTGCTGCATTGTCATGCGAAATGTTGAAATTGTCGATATTATTTGAGTTAAAAGGTTGTTTGACAGGTAGTTGCTAGAAATGCCATATATAAGTCCCTTCGTTGGTCATTGATTAGCTGTTTGTTATGGCTATGGTACTCTGAGATAGTGAGATATGCTGCTTGATTTTGTTATAGATATTGTTTGAACTACAGTCCCATCTTGTATAAAAAGGATTTTTGGAGAGAAAATCTCATTGATAATAGTAAATGGATAATAAGATATTAACATATAGGTAATGAATAAAGTGTGTTGTGGTAGAAAGTTATTGAAGGTTGTAGAAAGTTATTCAGTGTTCTTTGTAGCAAGTGATATAATTATCATTGTAGTTATTGTTATTGTTATCTTATTGCAACCGTGATTTCCGTTTTTGAAAGAAAGATAATAAGAAACTCGATTTTGATAGCTAAAATTTACAGGTCTTATCAGGAGGTTTACACCGAAGTTTTTAATGAAAGGTGTGCCTCCTTCGGCCCTGCAATGATTTTGGTTAATGCCTTTTTTTCATAACTGTTCTTGCGTTTGTGGTGAAATTAGTATGTGATTTCGAGTTGTTATTGCATGTTCCTCGCGCACACACACACACACACACACACACACACACACACACACACACACACACACACACACACACACACACACACACACACACACACACACACACACACGCACACACACACACACACTTAAGGACTTGAGTTATGAGCGAGGTGGATGTTGTTTCACAGAGTAAGTAATTCAAGGCTTCAAGAGACTTTCATATGTGCAGTCGATTCCGCAGTTATTTTAAACGCATATAAACTGATAGAGAAAATGGAAATTTGATGGTTCATAGAAAGCGATTTGGTGGGGGTGACTGGTATATTTCGCTTTGCGTAGATGTTACGAGAGTATGATCCAAACGCAATCCTCGATATGTGTGTGGGCGTTGGTATTTGCTTGCAACATTTCAAGCAGACTTACCCCCCCCCCCTTGTGTCTAGCTTACGTCCCTTGATTTGGGATCCACGCACATGCATGGATATATACATACCTAGACACCGCGAAACACACACACACACACACACACACACACACACACACACACACACACACACACACACACACACACACACACACACACACACACACACACACACTCACACACACACACACACACACATACACACACACACACACACACACACACACACAAACATAAACGTAAGAACACGAGTAGGTTGGCATTAATAAATATATTTAGATATATACTATATCTGTGTTTGTGTATACACAAACACTATTGACTTAGTGGACTTTGCAACATGCTGGCAATCCTGGCTCCTTGATTAGTTTGAGTTGTTTGAGAGTTTCTTGTTCTCTCATCTCTTAGAGTCGCTTGCATGTTCCGGGCTATCCTTGTTATCACGTGATTTTAGTGATAGATCAAAACTCGTTAGATTTCGCTAATGCTAGTGACAGAATCACATTTTTTCCCCTGAAGGCCAAAGTACAATGGAGGGCCAACCGAAAATCTGAAGTTTGTCAGCGCAGAAAACTGGAATGCCCAAAATGCCTCGGGATCTGTGTTGACATGAAAGTCCAGACGTGGGGGATACCCAGAGGTAAAGTGTGTAAAGACTTTACACCATTAACACCAACTGACGGCTGAGTAAAATATGACCAAGTTCAGATGTGGAGGAGGATCTTAACGAGACTTAGATGTAAAGGTAAAGGATCAGAAAACGCCTGATGACCAGAGCAACGAAAATAATTTTTTGAATGAAAAGTAGGGCCGAGCATGAAGGCCGTAAAAACTTCATTCTTTATTTATGCGTACAAGAAGATGGACCACACTAACCAAACCAAACACTCGAGCCAAGCTTATTCCCGCTGGGTGTTTGGCAGCACAAACGAGCTTCTCATGTTTTGCATAATCACATGACTTCGCCCTCCGTCCCGACCCAAGCGGGTGTTACTTGTCATAACCAGTCCAGCTATTCTGCAATCAGACTAATGTCTCTAGCCTAACCCTTAAGGTCTGGACCGCATGCCACACGGTTGCTTCCCAAGCTAGGAATGGTATCACTATATCTCCGAGTGTAAACACAGCCAACGGCTAGGCTTCCTGCTTCAGTTCCCTCCATCATACTAAGGGGTGCAAATACACCCACAAATAGCCATCCATTCAATATTTATATCCACTGAAGGCCATGGGAGAACTTTCTTGTCAAGCACCTTCGTCGGTTTACACTTGGATTTAATCGAGTATGTTTCCAGCCTGTACCATTTACAGAATACAGGCCTTTCACCATCTCTTCCAATGATTACAATCTTCAGACTTACGTTTGCAATTGCTGGACCCTAAAGTCCAGTATTCTATTTGTGTCATCCCGTAACTTGTCTTGTCCTTGGCCTCCATGTGTTAGTTATTTCCTAGGCAGTTCTCTACGTATATGATCTGTCCGCTGTCATGTTTTCTTTGTAATGGTCAGCATTTCTACGTTAATATGTTCCTCAATCCCTGTTGTGCTCTTTCTATCTCCGAGGGATAAAGCTATGCCTTTCTGAGCACCTATTTTCTCATGGGCACTTTGGTCATAACTAGTGTTACTTACGTGTATGTCATGGCAAATGCAATGCGTTGGTTGAATACTTTTCTGCGTCAACGTAATGGCAAGGAGGCCATTTTTCCTCAAGGATTTTTTCATGGTTCAAAATTACTATTGTAAATTGCAACAGTATTGTATGTATCTGTGCGCACTTATGTATGTATGTAATCTCTCTGTAGTTACGTCCCTATATACATGTTTATGCACACATACCATATATATGTATATATATATGTGTGTGTGTGTGTGTGTGTGTGTGTGTGTGTGTGTGTGTGTGTGTGTGTGCGTATGTGTGTGTGCGTATGTGTGTGTGTGTGTGTGTGTTTGTGTGTGTGTGTGTGTGTGTGTGTGTGTGTGTGTGTGTGTGTGTGTGTGTGTGTGTGTGTGTGTGTGTGTGTGTGTGTGTTTGTGTGTGTGTATGCATGTATGTATGTATGTATGTATGTATGTATGTATGTATGTATGCATGTATATATATGTTATGTAAATACAAGTAAATGTACATACATACATGCATGCATGTATGTATTATATGTTATGTAAGTAGAGGGAGGCATAATGACATTTGTGAGGCGTTTTATAAATATATGCAAAGCACTGTTATACGATACCAGCACTAACAAAAAATGTATTCCATATATATATATTATATGAAAAGCACAACTTCTGAAAGTAGGAACATCAAAAACGCCTCCCCGGCGGGGAATCGAACCCCGGTCTCCCGCGTGACAGGCGGGGATACTAACCACTATACTACCGAGGAATCGGCTTCTTGACGAGAGGCACTGTTGGGGTCAGATGTTTATTTAAGTAGTTTATTTATTAACATATATTCATTAATATCACATCCAGATGTACTGATTAAGTCGATCAATTGATAGTTACATTATCTGCTAGACTGTCAAGTGATAGTTATGTTTATGTGGGTGTTCAATTGTGTGTGTGCGCACGTACGCGTATGTAAATTTTGTTTGTTTGTGTGTGTGTGTGTGTGTGTGTGTGTGTGTGTGTGTGTGTGTGTGTGTGTGTGTGTGTGTGTGTGTGTGTGTGTGTGTGTGTGTGTCCTCGTGTTTGTATGTGTATATATACATATTAATTACACAATTATGTATGTATGTTTATATACAATTCAAAAGCATTCGACATGTTTTGTGAGAAAGAGTCAACGATGTTATGACTTAAATTATTTCAGATACGGCAGATCTTACAGCTGACTTCAGAATAAATTAAACTACTAAGCTTATTACACAGTTGACAAAACACATGCACCTTGTGTTGTACTAAACATTCTGCACCTCGCCTATTACATTTGTTGTGATAAGTAAAAAATCGTATGTGTTGAGTCATTGCATCCTAGAATTGCAAGGCCAAAACCATCGAACGGTTTGCTCTTGATTTGAGAAAACAAAATACATATCGATATTGTATCGCATCGGTGGTTCAGTGGTAGAATTCTCGCCTGCCACGCGGGAGGCCCGGGTTCGATTCCCGGCCGATGCACATTTTTTTAGCTCTCCCCAACAAAGAAAAGGGAATTCATGTAAAATTTCTGTAGCTTTCCTCAATAAAAAAAAGATACTTCATGAATGTAAATATATTTGCCACCCGTTTCGTCAGGTATACGAAGTTATATATTAGTAAAGATCCTATATAAATGATGTACATTATCTATGAAATTTCACATATTTTCTTAGTCTTTGGAAACATCTCATGTCAAGTCTCCAAGTAACGTTTCTATCTTTTGATCTAAATATGGATTGATGAGCATATGTATGAGTAAATACTCTCCATACAGTATATACATATAGCATAAGTAGACATGCTCGCATAAGATAATATTTGCAATAAAAAATATACATCATACATATAAAATACATTTGTTGTTGCAATTGCAAATCAGCCAACGGATGGTAAGTCAACTCAAAATTACGTATGAATTTTTCAGCTAAAAGTGAACATTTTCTGAGGAAAGTAATCCATTTTTAGCAACGATGCTCTCGTAACCAACTATGAATCAAATTAATTTCCCACTGAATGTCACGTTTTCCGTACTATATCAATGCAAGCAATTAATTTACAGTAAGCAGATTATAAGCTATAATTCCATATTACACCGTTTATGAAGGTTCCATGCTAGCGGAATGGTCTAAAGCAGTGGTTCACAGATCCCTTTCAGAATCTGATAATGGGCCCCCAACTTTGCATGCTCTGTGTATAATGTACTTTATTTATTGAGATTTGCTCGTCTTAGAAATATACGAGATATATACACAAAATATCATTAAACTACAAAGGAAAAAATCTAAAACAAAACAAAACAAAAAAACACTTCGTTTTATGCTTAAGTTATAGCGAAAAACAAATGTTATTTTTTATCCGATGCTCGCGGACCCCTGAAACCCATCCATGTACCGCAGGTTAAGTACCTCTGCTCTTAAGCTTAGATGTAGACATACGAATGTAATACAGGCATGTGTACGTGTTAGTGTATGTATATGCGAAGATCAGCGTATAAGTAGAATGATTGTTAAGGTTTTCTATTGAAGGACACGTACTGCCGTTTGCCACATTGACTGACTCAGGAGATGATGTTAATATGTATGCAGGATTAGTACATGCAGGTCGTGATGGAAAAGTACACGAGGAGGGAGATGGTCAGTGATATCCCACAATGCAGGAGGTTGAAAGGAAGCACTTTCGCATTCCGAATGCAGTCGGGCACGACCAGTGCATTCTCGATCACAGTTGACACACATACCAGTGACAAGGGAGGAGGATGGATCAGGAGTTGTGCTCGGGATGTGGGGGAGAAGCTGCGGGGGAGTCCTGAGTCCTGAGGAGGATCACGAGAGGGAGATCCTTCTCCTCTAAGAAACAGCGAAGGGGAACAATCTTCGGCAGCTAGAACTGACCAGGGTGTGGAAAATTACGACCTGAAATGTCTCACTTAACACACACACACACAAACACACACACACACACACACACACACACACACATATATATATATATATATATATATATATATATATATATATATATATATATGTATATATGCACACACACACACACACACACACACACACACATATATGCACACATGCATGTATGTATGTGTATGTGTGCGCGCGCGTCTATATGTCTATATCCATGTACCTCTATATTTATATCTTGTTACCCCCATTGCATAGAACAGGTCTGCCTGCTGACGATATGTAACGTACAGTAGACAGCCATATGCTTAGACATACAGTCCCGATATTCAGATAATAAAGGCGCCACTCTACTTCAGAATCTGAAGTTAATCAGCTTGCCTTATCTAACATCGTGTACCCAAGATGCCCTTACACCTCTTCTAAATATAATTTAAAAGGGATAAATTGTTCTCTCCTGATATTGCCTTTCTATCAAGGTGTCATCGGTGTCGGTCTGTCAATATACATTTGTTTGTACATAGTATACACACACACAAACACACACATACACACACACACACACACACACACACACACACACACACACACACACACACACACACACACACACACACATATATGTATGTATATATATAATATATATATATATATATATATACACATACACACATGTATCTATATACAACTAACTATACATTTATATATATGCACATACAGTATACACACATGCATATATACACATACATTTATGGCATAGCATAGTATAATACAATATAATATAATATAATAAGATATATTATTACGAGGACTAACACCGGTTTGCCTCATAAATTCGAATCTCTGAGACTTCGAGCACAAACTGCCCGTAGTCGATCAGTTATTCAGCTGAAATACAGTTAGATATGCTCTGAGTATATGGGTGTGAGTAGATACCCTGCGTGTTTTGTGTGTGAATACGTCGGCGTAAATGCTATAGTGGATATGTAAATTATATAGGAAAGAATGTATATAAAAGAATTATATGGATGAGTGGCCACGCGGTTTTGTGTGCACATGTAAAATATATGAAAGCATATGTACGTGCTGGATGTGAGATTCGTCGAAAAATGTGCATCGGCCGGGAATCGAACCCGGGCCTCCCGCGTGGCAGGCGAGAATTCTACCACTGAACCACCGATGCTTGTTAAGTAGTGCGTTATTGATTAATTTATTAAAACTTTTTGAAATAGGAAGTAATACCTGCATGTTCCAAGAAAAAAATATTACAAAGTGAACCAGGATTATCGGAAATAATATAAACTCAGTCACTCATGGGGTCACCGAGTTAGACTAAAACATTTTTTCCCGCTAATACCAACTCTCGAAATCTGCATGCGTCTTGAAATGCTGACATCCATATATATATATATATATATATATATATATATATATATATATATATATGCCTGCTCACACGCACACGAATGCGCGCGCGCACACAGAAACACACACACACGCACACACACACACACACACACACACACACACACACACATATATATATATATATATATATATATATATATATATATAAGTATGTATGTATATATGTATGTATGTATGTATGTGTAAGGCCTACACCACCAGCACACGCCATGCATATACCACTATTACTTATACACATATCTTATCACAGTAACATTACTTCCCACATACCAAACCCTCTAATAGACACAACAACGGATGCAACATCCACAGGCCTTCCACCTTGTGACATCGCTCTGTTTACACGATCACATTCTCGCTCTTCTGCAACCCTTTGATCATTTTCCATGGACACCTGTACAAAAGAGGGTCTCCTGCAGACGACAGGTAAACAGCCCTTGACTTCCTGGTCAGACAGAACCTCTGACAGTGAGTGAGTGAGTGAGTGAATGTGTGTGTGTGTGTGTGTGTGTGTGTGTGTGTGTGTGTGTGTGTGTGTGTGTGTGTGTGTGTGTGTGTGTGTGTGCGTGCGTGCGTGCGCAGTAAACATGCCCTTGTGTTTATACTGTTGGATCTAAAGAGGGAAAAGCCTGAAGACCCATGCAAAGGGTCTACAAAGAAAGGAAGATGGATATTGTTCCACGCACGCCTTTAGCGGTGGAGACGGGAAAAGACCTTATCAATTGTGCAAGAGGAAAGTTACTGACTTCATAAACGGTCGATTTACTTATATTAACCATCCAATGAACGATGACTAAACGTAGAATTAATAAGAGTATATGCTTTACATATTTTAGCGTTTTTCGAATGTTTTTATAGCTATATTGGTCGTTGTATCTCCGTGTGAATGTGAATTAACACAACTTCCGTAATCTTGAGAAGGTATGCGTCGTATCAACTTCAGTGCGTTAGAATTAATAAAACTAATATAGAATAAATTTGATATACGCATGTAGCTCGCAGTTATAATAGTTTCACCTAGAAAATGATTACAGAAAATTGAAACGAAAAATACATATAGGGATAACAAAAGTATTTTGGTGATTTACAAAGGCGATAGAAATATGTGTCTATTTAGAGGTTACATATATTACTAATTACTAAACTAGCCGCGCGTATCCCGGAGGATAAGCAGAATTGAGCACAGATCTAGGAATTGATCCGCATTGCATTAAACCATATTCACATTGACAAATGTAGAAAATATATGAATGAGAATTAATATCTTTAGAATTCAAGAGATGTACTTGATCGTTTTCGAATATATCTTCGTCAGAAATAACGAAGTTATAATCGAAACAGGTTAGATACATCTCTTGAATTCATTCTCATTCATACCTTTGAATTGTTATAGTACTGTATGCATTGGAAGGTGGAGTGGCAAGGATTTCGCAAGTTCAGAATTAGTTTGGAAAATCCGGTAACTTTCAACTTTGCTGATATCAGGTCGTGAACAAGAAAAACATTCACATTCAGTTACCATCTTTTCATCATGTTTGGGTCAGCCGTTTAGATTCAATTGTTTTGAAGAGCAGAAACTTTGAGTTGAAAATATGCATTCTCAAATTTGCGTTATCCACGTATGATGTATTGGAATTGTTCGTTGATTTTTCGCCATACTGTCGTTTTGGTAATATGAAATACTCACAAGGCTTTAGAAATGAAGGAGTAAAGATTACCAATATTTCATGAAAAAACAAACTTTTAACCGGGGAAGACCAGCTCCTCTTAGAATGTTTATGTGAAGGGAGCATAGAATTTAAGAACCTGTCGATTTTATTTATGAATATTGTTCACATTTCTTAGTCGATTTTGCTTCGAACAAGCTACCAGGTATGCCATGACAGGGGAGAGAGCCTTTAATTTCTATGGTATAATGTGAGGCACGCGCGTGAGCCAGTAGAGTGTAGAGTTAGGCCTAAGAACTTAATCTCTTGAACAAATCTTAGAGGGTTTGCTAATAAGATCAAAATGACCTCTCATGTGGAAATGCACATTCACGGTCTTACTCGGCGAGAACGTACGATTTACTGCATTCTGCCTGTCTTCCTTCCTGCACATCCTGTAAACTTCCTTGTTAGCAGCGTACCGGGAAGTTCTCTACATTCAAAGTACACAAGACAGTCTTAGGAATGCTCTTTACGATGTTATTAAATGGCAGGTTGTCCAGGTTTGATTTGGTGGTTGTGCAAGCGAGAGCAACTTATTCTCTCATATCCTAAACTTTCTGTCAATTGGTAGCTCTCTCTCATCCCAATATCGTACAGCTCTGAGTATGTCATGTTTTGAAGTGATTTCGCAAGCTTTATCTAGGCCAAGAGCATTGCAAACAAACGATGTTGAGCAGAAGAATTTCATATAGCATTTTTTTTTCAATCTGTAACACCAAAATTATTATTACTATTACACGCATATTTTAGATCACTTCTGCAAACACATCATCTTTCTTCTCAGTAGTAAACCTCGTGCATCATATTCTACTTTTTATGATGCACGCCTACTTTATGTTTATTTAAATAGTGATGAAAAAAGGCAAATCCAATGGCCTTCCAGACAGAGCCCTGCAACTCGTAAATACAGTCTTGTGTGCGTGTGTGTTTCATTATATATATATTATACACACGCATACAAAAATATACCTATGGGTATATATAAAGACAGAAACAATGAAGGGAATGAGGAAATAGATGATACAAACAACTGTAGAAAATAACTTTTAACAAAAGTTTACGTATTGGCAAACTAGGATTCATACAAATTATGGCGAGAGGGTACCGTATGAATTAACTAACAAAAGTATGAAGCAATGAAAAAAGAAAAGAAAAGAAAAGGGTGAGTCAAGCTCTATTTAATATTTTATAAGATTTAGATATCATATCTTGAACATACAGAACTTAATACTGCAACTAAATGTATCACCGTAGAGGGGTTGTCTGTTTTAGAGCGGGAGCCCAGAGGGGTCAGCCTAGCTAAAAAGGTTACCAATTCTAACCCACATAGCAATGGTCCTTGTGCTTGCCCATATATGAAAATAAAAGTCTGCCGGGCCTGCAGTGGTGGACAAGGTCATGAGGTCATGTCAAAGTTGTAGCCCCATAGCATTTATTAAGGCCCAGACTTTGGGTCTGATCTGAACATCACAGCAGAGATGACATGATGGTCGCAAATGATTCCAATGGACAAGACAAACAACTTATATTCCGACAACATTTGGCTAATGTTAACGGTTTGGTCTGTAAAAACGGTTTTAGTTGAGAAATATGGTGCGAATGGCATCTTTTTATGGCAATGAGTATAACTTTAACCATTTTTACAGACCAAACCGTTAACATTAGCCAAATGTTGTCGGAATATAAGTTGTTTGTCTTGTCAATCGGAGTCATGTGCGACCATCCTGTCATCTCTGCTGTGATGTTTAGATCAGACCCAAAGTCTGGGCCTTAATAAATGCTATGGGGCTACAACTTAGACATGACCTCACGACCTTGTCCACCACTGCAGGCCCGGCAGACATTTATTTTCATACATGGGCAAGCACAAGGACCATTGCTATGTGGGTTAGAATTGGTAACCTTTTTAGCTAGGCTGACCCCTCTGGGCTCCCGGTCTATTTATCTATGTTGCAATTGTGTGCTGTACCTTCCACATAATGATTGTTTGGGCTCGTTACGTGTCCTTAGGAAAAATGTCATCAGACGTTATGACCCCGCATTAGGAGGGCGGGGTTGGGGGGGGGGGGTTGCAGCACACTTAAATGGTAATCCGTATCCCCAATTTACGCAATGGCAAATCCAAATTGGACATTTTTCATGGCCTGCCTCACGCGAGTCTTCCCTGATGATGATATTCACACACACCCACCTTTAATCAAAATCCTATTCAGACCCGTTGCGCAAGAGGAAGTCAGAAGTCGCCCGTGCACTGCTTCATGAGCTGCTTCAAGACCGGTGTGTCTCAGCTGTAGTAATGCGGTAAACATGTAGAGTTGTTATCTGTGTACGGGAAAGACCTTGGTACTAGGGGGGTGGGGGGCTATAGTGGTGTAGTTTAGTTGTTGGTGGTGTTAGTCGTGTCGTTATTGTATGCTGTTGGTGGTGGTAGTCGTGCTGATGTATGGTTTGGTCGCTGCGAAATTGGCTTTTATGGGTGAATTATTCATTAACAACAAATCATTATTTAATTGTCATCACGATCTTTACATTGTGTCGTGATTCATTACGAAACTATTCAGATGAATTTCTCTGCATTGTATCGATATAGTTACCCGCTAGTAACTTACCTATATATTAATTTAGGTCTCGAGGTCTGTGAATCTTTGGTGGCTTTACGAGTGCACTCTCTGACTGGCTCTAATGTCTCCACAGCCCAGTTCTCGCTCTCGGCTAGTTGTTATTTTCGACGAATGGGAAGGTGATATTATTTAGGCTTATCTTTTTACATGTTAGTTCCTTGTATAGTTGTTTTCGTGATTTTAATAAAACATATAAATATACGTTCCCCATTGGACTTATTGATTAAATTTCGGTGGTGATCCATAGTGGATAAGTTCAGGGACCTATTACAAAAATAAGTGTTCATATGTTGTGTCCGGGACTACTACCATTTCAGTATTTAATTTTGTTAATCGGTATATCAGCTGAATTGCCTTTTTAACTATATTTGTTATTATTACGATTTCCTGTGATGTGTACTTCGTTGATGAAAGAGACCTGAAGAATTCACAGACTTCCACACAGCACTTACTGCGGAGAAAGTGCTGCTGTTACAACGCCAGGAGCTATCAGTGTGCAGGCTAAGAGGTAGTGAATCAAGCAGTAGAAATGTGAGCTGTATAAGGAAAAGCAGTGAATCAGATGTATACAAGTCTTGCCGTTAATTTCCTTTCACTAAGAACAGCTTGCACGGTAATTGTTTCGTATCCCAAACCAGCTATGAAAATGCTACCATAGAAACAACTACAATTAGTGTTGCTCTACCAGTGTGTTAGCATCTGCCTTGGTATTAAGAAGTCTGATGCTTCTGAACCGTTCTGTCTGTACAACACCAGGTCCTCGAAGGCAGAGCGGGTGTTGTGTTGTAGCAGGCTGTCTAGCGGGCACTATTCATCGAAGTATAAGAACCGCCAGTGAAGTTACACAACTGTAGAACAGCAACTAATCACGTTGTAAGTTGTTTCAAGGTTATTTGAATTCGAAATAGAATTTTAGACAATCCTACATTTTTCTTTAACTCCTGAGAAGCTAATTTAATATTTTCAATTAAGTATTGTTTTCCATAATTTAACATTTTAAGGGTATATAGTAAATGTATATATGCATGTTACATTCGTATTCGTTTATTACCGAAATATAGGGAAGTGTCAGATGTACTTGTCGCGTGTCGCCGGTGCAAAGACCGAGAAACACTGCCCTAGACTTTGTTCATATTTTTATTTATTTATTCTGTTTATCATTTTCCAATACCATTTTCCTCATTCCTACTTTGCAATCATCATAGTTGTAGTTAGCATAATTTTTATTAGAACCATTATCATTACCCTGCCAACTAGTATCATTTTTTATTTTTTTTTTTATTACTGATCAGGTACCATTAATAATTGTAATAACTCCCACTCTGTGGGAGTTATTACAATGGTGACAATGGTGACAATAGTGTCGATAACAAGATTAATGTTATTGGTAATCACGGTGAAAATATAGAAACAACAACGCTTATTTGAGTAAATTGTTTGACTGTAAAGGAATTGATACAAACAGCCATCACAAGTCCATTTTCATTCCATCACCATGCACATTGCACTGTACTGTATTGCAAGTCATCAATTAACCATGGCAGCAGTATTAGTGTTTAATAAAAAAAAGAGTTCGTACAAGTGCTATATATTTCCATTTTCATTATTTTATCGTACAGCGTGTGCTATTTGAAATTACCGTTTCAATCTGGAAAAATTTATAGCGTTCCACACACTCCTAATAAACATGACTTATTTACTTTTTCTATCTACCACTTATTGTTACAGTAAAATTACTTCCTATACTTTCCTTAATAATAGTACATGACCGTGTATTATACATGTCCCAGAGTTATGTGGTTTGTTGGAATTCTAACTTAATAAGTTTTATGTCATTATGGTCATGCATGACGGAATCTCTCACGCATCATATTATTTGTTTAATTAAATTATGTATATCTGAGTGATTAGTAAGGTCAGATCACCGCAGGTATAAAACGTTCAGGATCCGATTTTTTTTTTTTTTCCTACTGGACAGCTACATAAACAAATTCACTCGCTTTGTCTTCCTTTGTTTTAATGCCCAACATAGAATACATTATTTGCTTGGTCACTCTGCATGAATCTGTATTCTTATCTAACTTATATCTATGAACATATTATGTCTACTAAGATTACTTGTGCATAAGTTCAATAAGGAGCAAATTGACATCTTCGGCAAGTGCTTAGTAGCATGTCCACAACTTTATTATATCTTATTGTATACTTCAACCTCAATTTTTGTTGTTGTCTTTGTCCTGTTATAAAATTAGTAGTCAATAGTCACATCCCCAGAGGCTTAAATCTGTAGACCAAGATCAAAATAAAGTACCAGTCTTTAATTCATGTTGAAACTAGTGACCTAATGAACCGTAGTCCTGTTGACAAATGTAGAAAAGATAGGAATGAAAATTAATATCTTCACAATACAAGAGATGTATTCGACTGGCTTCGATTATATCTTCGTCAGAAATACATCTCTTGCATTATGAAGATATTCATGCTACACTAGTGCCCTAACTCAGATAAGAAATTTCTGGTGTTCTGTACGCCCATATCTACGATCCATTCTTCTTCTCTAACACCAAACTCACGAGCGCACAAGGTACATTTTTTTCGGGGACAAAGACGGTGTAATGAATGCTTGCTGCGTTCAGCGTGGATTTACTAGGTACTTAATCTTCCTCAGACTTCCAAAGATATTATTTTCGCTGTGATTCCTTGGAGGTGTTGCTTATTTTTTTTCTTAACTTCCAGTAACGTCAGAGCATCATGTGATGAATATAATATACCCCCCCCCACACACACACACATGTACACACACACACACACACACACACACACACACACACACACACACACACACACACACACACACATATATATACAGACAAATATACATATACTGTACATATCCAATACAAACAAACACATATACAAGTTTCTACATTCACTAATACTTATAACAGTGTGCTGTGGTGCAGCGGTAGCGATCTCGTCTAGCAATCT
>NC_061856.1:2346537-2349037 GCF_019202785.1 Penaeus chinensis | reverse complement strand
CCTCTTCCTCCTCCCCCTACCCCCAACTCCTCCTCCTCACCCCCCACCCCCCACTCCTCCTCCTCACCCAACTTCCCTGCACTCTCTCTCCCTCGCCGATGGACCAGACTGCAGATAAGCTGACAACTCCTCTTTGTCACTTTCCATATCAGTGCTTAACAGTCGCGGATGTTTAGGGTTCAAGTGCATGTTTTTCCTCATTTGTGTTTAGATATAGTCGTTGGATTCCCTTGAGCGTCGATTTTGCTTCCGTTTAGTGTGACTGTTCTTCAGTTATGTTTTCAAATTGCCACTGCAGTAAGTTTGTTCTGTGTGATGTTGCGGTTTATGTTACTCCTGGAGTTCAGCATCAATATTATATCTGGCATATCATCGTTTTTTGTTTTAATTCACGTTATTATGTAATGTTGCTAAGTCAGGCATGCTGTAAAGTTACGTAATGTTGTTACTTAAGTATATAATTTCATTATAAGTGCGTTATGTTATTCGGTTGTGTATCGTGCTACTTTTCTGTTAATAGTGTCATTGTAGTGAATCTCGACTGATGGACGAGTGGGGGAACCTGGGGAGAATTTACAAGTTACCCCTTGACAAACAAGCTGTTCAATGCCGGTCGCTGGAGGCTTCCAGGAAGCTGGGGAGAGGGGGGGGGGGGGAGATGAAATGCTGTGGCAAATGGATTTTGCCGTTTTTTATGTATTCTTGTTATTGTATTATGTTTTATGAATTTCTTTCTAGTTTCCTTTTAAATCTGCCTTATGAAAATTATTAACTCATATATTTTTATCTTTTAAATATAGTTTCTTTTTTTTCATTTTTATAAGCATTTTACGAGCAAGGATTTGTTTTAAATAAAATCACGGGGAATCTGATAGGAGAGAAGACACTGCCCTCTCTTGACGAGAATATCGCCTCCGCCTTGTCCGACCTTTATACGCATGCTTGCTGAGGAGGTTTATATATATATTTCCGGACGGTCAGGTCAAGGGAGAAGAGCCGTGCAACCCAGCATTGGGAGATGGTTCTTTGATTTGTTTTGTTTTGTTTCGTAAGGACACGAGCTGTAAGGCGGTAGGACAGAAGTCTTTGTCCCTTCTCTTAAGTTCCTGTTGAGGCGATGTGCTCCTTTTGTGATTTGTTTTCTTTTTTTTTTTCTTTTACATGTTTTAACCCAATCGGCAAGAATACATGCCATGCCCGCTGTGATATAAATTTATCTATTCTATTTACACATAGATGGCTTTACAAGTGGTGAATCACCAAGTAGTACGTTATTAGTCCTACCTATCTCACCTGTTTACCCTTTTCCTTGACTTTTGGAGAGGGTCATTTGTATTATTTCATTGTCTTAATTGCTACCAAGATTATAAATAACAATTTAATAATCATAACATCAATAACAAAAATAACAATATCGATATCAATTGTGTTAACAAGAAAAACACATTTTCCCGCCATTTCAAGGAATGTGAAAATCAGGATCGGTCAACAGGGCTTACTGATAGACTCCTTGCCGGCTGAGCACCTATGGAGCCATATGTACGTAACAAAATTCACACACACAAAAAAATAAACGGGACAGAACGTAAATCCGCGGTGGTTGGGTTAAGTAAGTTTTTATTATAAATTGCTACAATATGATTATGTCACGGGTTAGTGAGATCGTCGCTGCATCTTTCCATCTCGCACGGAAACGTCCCCGATAACTCGGCATTGATAAGGTCTTTCTGCGTCATTTCCTCCGAGTGACCTCGCGGCAATTGTCTATGAAATCTCGCCATCACACTCTTCTTTAACTATATGTAATGCCCTTGAGGCCAATCCTATCAAGTGGGGCGTTGCTTTGGTGGTCTCAGTCTTTTCTCTACGTTAGCTATATATATGTATATATATATATATATATATATATATATATATATATATATATGTGTGTGTGTGTGTGTGTGTGTGTGTGTGTATGTATATATGTATGTATGTGTGTATGTATGTATGTATGTATGTATATATGTGTGTGTGTTTGTGTGTGTGCCTGTGTATACATACATACACATGTATATATGTTTTTTATCCAAAGAGTCGGGCTTCCTCGTTGCTGAAGGCACATAATCCTAATGAAATTTCTATTTTCACAAAGAATTTTATCTTTATCTTGTCTTCTCGGCTGGTGGATAACCTGTATGTAATACACATAGTTTCCATGGAGACACACCTTAACTTTCTTCTATAGTTTTTTTTTTTTTTTTTTGCCAAAAAGCGATTTCAGATTACCCAAAAACGTTTCCCTTGAAGCTATTTGCATTTGAAATAATTTTCTAACTACGTTTGATTCTTCCTTTTCTTTCACATTTATGTATTTTCATCAACCGACCTCTTTTTTATCCATTTATCTGTATCTCTGTCTTTATCGCAATATGCCTCTCTCTCTAGCTCTCTCTCTATCTGCCTGTCTGTCTCTCTCTTCTCCACACACACACACACACAAAACACACACACACACACA
>NC_061856.1:2321537-2326537 GCF_019202785.1 Penaeus chinensis | reverse complement strand
GTCTCTGACCTGTGTCTCTGTCTCTGGCCTGTGTCTCTGTCTGTTGCCTGTGTCTCTGGCCTGTGTCTCTGTCTCTGGCCTGTGTCTCTGGCCTGTGTATCTGTCTCTGGCCTGTGTCTCTGTCTGTTGCCTGTGTCTCTGGCCTGTGTCTCTGTCTCTGGTCTGTGTCTCTGGCCTGTATCTCTGGCCTGTGTCTTCGGCTTGTGTTTCTTCCCTGTGTCTCTGTCTCTTGCCTGTATCTCAGGCCTGTGTCTCTGGCCTGTGTCTCTGGCTTGTATATCTGGCCTGTGTCTTCGGCTTGTGTTTCTTGCCAGTGTCTCTGTCTCTTGCCTGTGTCTCCGGCCTGTATCTCTTGCCTGTGTCTCTGTCTCTGTCTCTTGGCTGTATCTCTGGCCTGTGTCTCTTGCCTGTATCTCTGGCCTGTGTCTCCGGCCTGTATCTCTTGCCTGTGTATCTTGCCTGTATATCTTGCCTGTATCTCTGGCCTGTATCTCCGGCTGTGTCTCTTGCCTGTGTCTCTGCCCCTTAGTAATCGCGACCGAGTACAGAGGCTTAAGTGTTCAGTGTGTTGTCAACGGTCTCGTAAGAAAACAATAGCGTTTTGCAGGGCTCTCTGAGATGTGTATCGTCGTCCAGCTTTCTTTTGTAAAATAGTGAAGAGCTAATTAGGAGTAAAGGGGGTGAGGGGTTTCATTCTTCTCATTGTGCAGAAAAAAATAAAATCATCTTTATATGCGAATTAATCTTAGATATGAATAAGATTAAGACTTTTTAATTATACTAAAAATAAAATAAAACAAAAGATAAGTAAATGAATTCATTAATAAAACTCGAAACTCTCGCCATTATCAGAATCTCGCCGAAAAAAAAAGAAGAAAGAAATAAAGCAAGAAAAGAAACCATAATACATTCTTTCCTCTTAATTACACTCAACTTTAATCGATGAACTCCGGGCGGGTAGATCTCCCTGCAGCATTGTGAGACGAAAATGTCTTGAGAGCAGCACTGACCCACTCAATATGACCAAATTCAAGCTGAGTGCCGCCTGACGCAGACCTTTTACGGATTTTCCTGTTTACGAATTTCCCTCTTTTCTCACTATTTTTTGTGTGTGTGTGTGCTTTGGCCCTTTCCCCCTTTTTTATCGTTATTTCTTTCTCTAGTTTTGTGAAACTACCTTTTTTTTCGAAATGTATAGACTCGGCACGGGCCTTTTCGCAGCTCTGCTATGCAATCCGTTTGACAGGCCTTCTTTAACATCTGGATCTTTTATTTTATTTTATTATTATGTTTTTTTTTTTTTTTTTTTTTTTTTTTTTTAGTATAGCGCGACATGAGTTTTAAATAGCCTCGTACAGCTCACACTAAGGTCATCCTCTACATCAGGACAGGGAGGAACATAGTCTTTTTCGCAGGCTGGGCACCTTTAACACGGAGAATCTGTCCAGGGTACTTCCTTTTCACTTAGCCTAGTTGAGATATATCGTTTAAGTGAAATTTGCATGCTTGGATTTTTATTAGGTCGAATCGACATTTTCTATAGAATCAAGATTTTCCACAATTTAATAGGAGCGTTAAAGGAAGTATAATTCAACCACTCATATATTGCAATAAACAGGTGTGGAGCATTAATTATTGCCAACCATCATTTGATTGCACCCTTCAGGAATCAGATAAACCTTATACCGGGTTCAGCACATTCTCTTGAAGGCATCGGGGTGCTTGAGTTACGCTGGGTCCGAGGGATGCACACGAGCAACTATTCCATTTCAAGTTGTCATATATTCCCTCATAGTAGCTAGAAACACAGAGAAGAAATTCACGGAATCTGGAATATCATATACGAGTACTCTGTCTGCAGGTGTGTGTGTGTGTGTGTGTGTGTGTGTGTGTGTGTGTGTGTGTGTGTGTGTGTGTGTGTGTGTGTGTGTGTGTGTGTTTATGTGCGTGTGTGTGTATGTGCGTGTGTGCGTGTAGATAGAATATATACATTTGTATGTACGCACACTGTATACCTCCCATCATAAACACGATTGTAACTAAGCACACTCTTCAGTAAAGTCACAGACACTTACATAATCCCATACTCACTACATCTGAACCTCAACTAAAAGCCAGAAGGATTCGCTTTGAGTGTCAGGCGCCATTAGGAAGGCGACGGCAAGGAACACGCCCGGGTCATGTATACTCCTACCAATTGCCACCCGATATCAGTGTCGTGTGAGCCGCAGGTTACGTGGTGCTTGGAATCTCTCTTGATTTTTTCTTTTTCGTTCGTTCTTTTCGTTTTTTTTTTGGGGGGGGGGGGGGGGGGGGGGGGGGGGGGTGGGGGGTGGGGGTTTTATGTTGATTTTGATTTTAGTTTGGGGGGGTAGGGTTTCATTCTTTGTCTGTTTTGTCTTCTTTTTTTCGTTTTTTTGTGGTGTCTGTATCTATCTTTTTCCTCTCTCTTTTCTCCCCTCCTCTCTCCCCCCTCTCTCTCTCTCCCCCTCCCCCCCTTCTCTCCCTCCCTCCCTTTTCCCCCTCTCTCTCTAAAATCTCTTTTCCCCTTTTCTCTTTTCCCCCCCTCCCCCCCCCCTCTCTCTCTCTCCTCCCCCTTTTCCCTCAAAGCTCTCTCCTCTCATCTCTCTCTCTCCACCCCGCCCCTAGCCTGGGCCCTCTCTCTTCCCCCTCTCCCCATCCCCCTCCCCTGCCCCCTCCCCTTTTTTTAAAAAAAGGTTTAAAAAAATAAAAAAACCCTTTAAGGATTTTCCCCGCCCCTCCCCCCTCCCAAATTAAAAAAAGGGAAAAAAACCCCTTTCTAAATCATTCCGGGTTTTTCCCTCCCCCCGGGGGGCCCTTTTTTTTTTTCCCTTTTTTTTTACGTTTTTTTTTCCCCAAAAATTTTTTTTTTTTTGATGGGCTTATTCTATTTTTTTTTTTTTTTTAATTTTTTTGTTTTTTTTTTTCCCCCTTTTTTTTTGGGGGGGTTGGGGGGGGGTTTTGGGAAGGGGTTAGGCCTTTCTTTTCTCGTGGGGTTGGGGGGTTTTCCCTTAACCCCCCTTCCCCCCTCTCCATTCTTTTCCTTCCCCCCCCCTTTCCCCTCCCCCCCCTCACTCTCCTCACCCCCCCTTCTCTCCCCCCCTTTTTCCCCATTCTCTCCCCCTCCCCCCCCCCCAACCCTTCTCCCTCCCCTCTCTCTCTTTCCCTCCCCCCCCCCTTCCCTTTCCCCTCCCGTTCCCTCCCTCCTCTCTCTCCTCTTTTCCCCCCCCCTCCCTTTTAAAATTTTTCCCCTTTTTTAATTTTTAAAGGAAACGATTAAAGAAATTAAAGGAAGATACCCTTTTTTCAAAAAAAGTTGAGCTTTAAATCTCCGCCACCGAGTTGCATTAATGACCGACCTTCCTCCCGTTCCCAAAATTGAAATAACTTTTACGATTTTATACTTCAATCTGCAGGTCTGAGGGCCGCAGGGTGCCCCCCTTTCCCCGGACGGGGGGGGGAAATTTTTTTTTTTTTTTTTCTTTTTTTTTTCCTTTTTTTTTTTTTAAAAATTGTTTCTTTTTTTTTATCATTATTATTTTTTTTTTTTTTTTTTTTTTTGGGGGGGGGGGGGGTTTATTCTATTTTTTTTTTTTTTTTTTTTTTTTTGTGGGTTATTTTTAATAATATATATATTTTTTTTATTTTTTTTTTTAAATTTTTTTTTTTGGGGGGGGGTGGGGGGGGGGGGGGGGGGGGGGGGGGGGGGGGGGTCGATGGTTGATTTTGGTTTTTTATTTTTGGGGGTTTTCTTGGTTTTTCCTTCTTTTTTAAATTTTCCCGATTTACAATGGGGTTTAATAATATAAAATTTTATTTTTAAATTTTAATTTATATATGTATATAAAAAATAACCACACACACACAACACACACCCCACCCCAAAAAAAACACCACAAAATATTTTAATATAATATATTTTATTTAAATATATTTTTATATATTTAAAATTTATATTTATATACAAACACACACCACACACACACACACAACACACCCCACACACACCCCACACACATTATATAATAATAATAAAATTTTAAATATCCCCAACACCCCAACAACACAAAAACACACACAAAAAACAACACAAAAAAGACACACACACAACACACACTTTAAATATAAATATAAAAAGAAATATAAACATAAAAAAAAACCACACACCCCCCCACACACACACACACACCAAAATATATATATATTTAAATATATTTTATATTTTATATATATATAATATATAGTATATTTAAAATTTTAAAAAACCAAAAAACACCACACACAAAACACACACACACAAAACCCGGCAAAACACCAAAACCCCACATCACACACACCACAAACAACACACAATCCCACAAAACAAAAAACCCCACATACAAAAACAAAACACAAAGGGCACATAATTTTATATAAATAAAAAAAAATTTTAAAAAAAAACCAACACACACACCCCTATAATAAAAAATAAATACATATATTATTAAAAATAAATACTTATATATTTTATAAAATAAAAATATATATATATATATAAATATATAAAAAAAGTAAAAATAAAAACCCCGCATATTAAAATATATAAATATTATTATATATATATAATATATAAAAATATATAAATTATATAAATAAAAATATTTTGTGGTGTGTGTTTTGTGTGTTTTGGTTGTGGTGGGGTGGTGTAATGATATTATATAATAAAATATATATAAAATTACACCCCATTTATATATATTTATTTTATATTTTATATATATATAATAAAATACATAAAAATATATATATAATAAAGATATAAAAACAACCCCAAAAACACCCCACACATTACATTATGAAATGAAAGAGGGGAATTTAAGAGGGAAAGGGAGAAAAGAGAGAAAAAGGGAAAAGAGAGAGAGAGTGGAAGAGTTTGAAGAGAGTGAAAGGGGGTGAGAAGAGTGAGAGAAAAGTGAAAAGAGAGGAGAGAGAGTGGAGAG
>NC_061856.1:2298747-2308747 GCF_019202785.1 Penaeus chinensis | reverse complement strand
GAGAGAGAGCGAGAAAGAGAGAGAGAGAGAGAGAGAGAGAGAGAGAGAGAGAGAGAGAGAACGATGAAGAAAGTGAGAGAGATAGAAGAGGAAGATGAAGATGAAGAATAAAGAGAAAAAAAGAAAAAGGGAAGGAATAAAGTGAGAAAAAAGAAAGGGAAAGACGAGGGTTAAAGGTAGAAAGAAGAGGAAGAATAAAGATAGAGAAAGAAGAAGAAGAAAGAGAGAGAGAAAGAATGAAGGAGAGAGAGAAAGGAAGAAGAAAGAGAGAGAGTGAGAAAGAAAGAGAGAGAGAGAAAGAAATAAAGAAAGAGAGAGAGTGAGAAAGAAAGAGAGAGAGAGAAAGAAATAAAGAAAGAGAGAAAGAAAGAAAGAAAGAAAGAAAGAAAAGAGAGAAAGAAAGAAAGAGAGAGAGAGAGAAAGAAAGAATTAGAGAGAGAGAAGGAAAGAAAGAGAGAGAGAAAGAAAGAGAGAGAGAAAGAATGAAAGAGATAGAGGGAAAGGAAGAAAGAGAGAGTGAAAGAAAGAGGGGAAGAGAAAGAGAGAAAGAGAAAAAAGGAAGACAGAGGGATTGAAAGAAAGAAAGAGAGAGAGAAAGAAAGAGGGAGAAAAAAGGAAGAAAGATGGATTCAAAGAAAGAAAGAGAGAGAGAAAGAAAGAACGAAAGAGAGAGAATCAAGAAAGAGAGAGAGAAAGAAAGAACAAAACGAGAGAGAGAAAGAGGAGGAGGAGAAATATTGCACAAGGCCCGAACTCCATACAAACAGATATTGCAAACTGATAACTTATCCCATTCCACTCGCACGGACTCGCTCGCCGTTTGCCAGAGAAGAAGGAAATTAAAATCTGTCCGTGGAGGGGAGAGAAGGGGAGGGGAGGGGAGGGGAGGAGGGGAAGGAGGGGAGGAGGGGAGGAGGGGAGGAGGGGAGGAGGGTAGGGAGGGGAGGGGAGGGGAAGGGAAAGAAGGAAGGGGGAGGGAGAGGAGGGGAGGAGGGGAGGGGAGGGAAGGGAAGGAGGGGGGGGGAGGGGAAGGGAGAGAAGGGAAGGGAGAAGAAAGAAGGGAGGAAGGAAGGGAGGGGAGGGGAGGGAAAGGGAAATTCGAAGGGGAAAAGGCTGTGATAACGAAAGCGGCGGGGAACGTAAATGGACACCGGCTTGATTTAATTTTGTGATCAGTAGGGCTGGCGGTGACATTGTTTGTTGTTGTTTTTGTTGAGAAATTCGTTATTATTATTGTAATTTCTGTTGGTGCTATTATTATGGTTCTTGTTACTGTTATCATTATTATTACTATGATTATCATATTACTGCTATCATTATCATCATCATCATCATCCTCATCATCGTCATTACCTTTAGCTTCAATGATTTACTGTTGATGACTTAAAGTATAAAATGATTGATATATGGATACAGAAAGATAGATAGATAGATAAAAGGATAGATGGAGAGAGATGAATAGATGGATAGAGGGATTGATAGAGAGAAGGTAACTGATTGATAGATATATATAGACTGATTGATAGATAGACAGATAGACTGATTGGTAGATAAATAAATAGGCTGATTGATAGACAGATAGATAAATAGATAAATAGACAGATAGAGAGATAGATTGATAGATAGTCAAAGAAACATACAGATATAGATGCATAATTACTACAGTATATGTGTTGTGTAAAATACAAATCAAAGATGTGATAATGAAATAAAAAAACACTTATTTTGTGTCATTTACTTTTTACTTTTTATAACTGTCAGCATTTTTAAAGCGAGGTGTTATTTTTCACTGATAATGAGAATGTAGCCTAGGGCGACGCGAGGTGATGGCTCAAGCTAAAGGGAGAGGAAGGGAGAGGGAGAGGAAGAGGAAGAGGAAGAGGGAGGGGAAGAGGAAGAGGAAGAGGGAGGGGAAGAGGAAGAGGAAGAGGGAGGGGAAGAGGAAGAGGAAGAGGGAGGGGAAGAGGAAGAGGAAGAGGGAGGGGAAGAGGAAGAGGAAGAGGGAGGGGAAGAGGAAGAGGAAGAGGGAGGGGAAGAGGAAGAGGAAGAGGGAGGGGAAGAGGAAGGAAAGGGAGGGGAAGAGGAAGAGGAAGAGGGAGGGAAGAGAAGAGGAAGAGGGAGGGAAGAGGAAGAGAAGAGGAGGGGAAGAGGAAGCGGAAGAGGAGGGGAAAGTAAGAGAAAGAGAGGAAGAGGAAGAGAAGAGGAAGAGGGAGAGAAGAAGGAAGGGGGGGGAAGAGAAGAGGAAGAAAGAGGGAGGGTAAGAAAGAAGGAATAGGAAGAGGAAGAAGCAGGGGAGAGAAGAGAAAGTGAGGGGGGAAAAGAGGAAGAGTGAAGTAAGGAAGAAAGAGGGAGGAAGTGAAGAGAAGAGGAGGAAGGAAAGAGAAAGAAAGGAATGGGAGAGGAGGGAAGAGGAAAGGAATGAAGAGGGTAAGAAAGAAGAGGAGGAAAAAGAGGAAGAGATAGGAAGAGGAGAGAAAGGTGGGAAAGAGAGAAGAGTGGGAAGAGATTTATAGGGGAAGAGAAAGAAGAAGAGGGAAGAAAAGAAGAGGAGAAAGAAAGGAAGAGTGGGGGAAGAGGAAAGATGTGAGTAATTGAAGATTGAGGAGGGTATATTATTTGGTTTGGTTTGTGAGGGTGGTAGAAATGAGGAGTAGAGAAAGAAAAAAGGGAGGGAATGAAGAGGATGAAGGGAATGATGTTTTGTTGATTATTTAGGATGGAAATGGGAAAGAATGTGTAAGTGAAAGGTTTGGTGAATGATGTTATATATAGTTGAGGAGAAGGATGTAATTGGTTAAGGGATGAGGAAGTGGTTTGTGGTAGTTTGTGAAGTAATTGGGGAAGTGATGAGTATGAGTGATGTAGAGGAAGAGGAGATAGGTTGAGATAGAGGGTTGAGGAAAAATAGGTGGGGTAGAAAGTTGTAAGGATGAGATGAGAAGAGAGGGATGAGTATGAAGAGAGGGTAGAATGAAAGTGATAGAATGGAAGTGTGAAAGGAAGAGGAAGAGGGAAAAGATGAGTAAGGGGGGGAAGAGGAAGAGTTGAGGAGATAAGAATGAAGAAATGAATATGATAAGAGGATAGTAATGTGGGTTATATTTATAGGAGTGGTGGGAAGAGGATTGTTAGGATTTTTTGTTGGGGTTATTGGATTGTGTAGTGGTTTTGTTTGTTTGGTGTTTTTGTTTTTGATCGGTTTTTAGTGAGTTTTATGTGGGTGGTATGGTATGTGAGGGAGAAAGGAAGATTTAGTTAATATGAAGTGGAAATAGTGTGATGAGAGTATTTGAAATAGGATGAGTTAGAAGATGGGTGATGAGGGTTTATTAGGAAGGTAGAGAGGATGTAGTAATGTAGTGGTGTATTGTTTGTTGTTGGGTAGTTTTTGTAGTGTGTTTGTTGGAGGAGATTTAGTAGTGATTGTTTTGTTTTGGTTTTTTTGAGGTTTTTTGTTTTTTTGTTGTTTGTTGGTTTGTTTTTTTGTTTGGTATTTATGTTTTTATGGATTGGGTGTTTTAGAGGTATGTGGTTGTAGATTATTGTGGGGAAGAGAAAGTATGGAGGTTGTTATGAAGTGAGATGATAAGGAATGGTGATGTGTTGAGTATTGGGTATTGTGGTATGTTGAGGTTAGGTTTGTTTAATTGTTTTTGTTAAGTTTATAGTGATTTTAGTTGAGAGAAGTAGGTTGATGAAGAGGATTGTAAGATTTTGTAATGAATAGATAGTGTGAAGATTTTAGAAATGATAGGATAGAGGAGATAGGTAAGAATAATGGAAAGTTAAGTGTGGAGGTAGATTAGAATGAGTTAGGAAGAATTGAAATTTGTGGATGGTGGGTTGAGTTAGGATGGAGTAATAAATGTGGTATGTGAAGTGAAAGTGTTGATTGTGAATGTGAATGGTTATTATGGTTTGTTTTTTTTGATGTGATGTGGATAGTGGTGGATGTAGAGATAGTGGAGATTAGAAATGGAAATAATATGAGGAGTATGGTATGTTGTGGATTGGTGATAGTTAATTATGTGTTTTTTGGCGGGATTTTAGATAGTGGAAGGTTGTTATTAAGGTATTTTTGTTGTGGTTTTTTTTGTTTTTATTGTTTTTGGTTTGTGAAAGATTGTAAGAAGTATATATGGTGTTATTTTAGTGGTGATTTAAGTAAAGTGGGTTTGAATAAAGGTGAAGAAAGTAAGATGGAAGGAAGATATAGTTAGTGTAGTATTGTTGTGGTATGTGTAGAGTAATGGGAAAAAGATAGGAGAGTGTAGTGACTGTGGATATAAAAGGTGAGTAGTAGTTTGTGGTTTGTATGATTGATGAGGATTGTTTTGTTTTTATCTATAATTTTGATTTGTTTTCATAGAAGTTTTATTAGTGTGTTTTTATGTGATTTGTTGAGTGTAAAAAGCGAGGGTGTGAGTGTGTTAAAGAGTGTGTTTGTAGTGAATAGTTAAAAGAATGTGAATTGTTTTTGTTTTTTGTTTTTTGTGTTTTTTTGTTTAAAGTGAGAGAGTGATGAAATCGTTAGTTTGTGTGTGAGTTTTTTGTTTTGTTTATGATTTTTTTTTTAATGTTTTATTTGATTTTTTTTTAGAAGAAAAAAGAGAGAAGAAAAGGACGATATAACGATAACAAACATATAACTAATTATAAAGAAATAAACCGAAGGATTTCTATCATTTACGATCCTTATGACCTTGCGAGTCAAGGTTAACTGTTCACTATAGATTGATAGTTGCAGCGGTGTCACCTTCATATTCATGGCGGTCACTAATTGCATGATTGCAGCTGATTGCATGAAATTGCCCTGGCTGGTCGGTTGGGGTTGTTTGTCTTCTCGTGATGACGCTCAATTGGATTTGTAAATAAGGGTGGTGTGTGTGTGTGTGTGTGTGTGTATATATATATATATAAATGTTTGTATATATTTGTATATATATAAATATACATATTATTCATCTGTCTGTCTATCTGTCTGTTTGTCTGTCTGTCTGTCTGTCTGTCTGTCTGTCTGTCTGTCTGTCTGTCTGTCTGTCTGTCTGTCTGTCTGTCTGTCTGTCTGTCTGTCTGTCTGTCTGTCTGTCTATCTGTCTGTCTGTCTGTCTGTCTGTCTGTCTGTCTCTCTCTCTCTCTCTATCTACATATATATACATACACTCCGTAATAGCTCTGCCCCTCAGGCGTCGTATCGTACGTATGAAGAGGCAGACTAAAAAAGCCTTGAAGAATTTCATGTTCACTAACGTTTCGAAAGCAAAAACTAGACCTTCATCACCAGTACTGTCAAAGAGGAACATTGAAAAAGTCAGTAATAGATACAGATGATTGATTCTGAACTATAAATTATAAACAAAATTAGAAATACGTAAAAGTAAACAAGAGCAATATATACGTAGATGTAATGAAAACATAAAAATACATACAATATAATGTGTAAATGGAATATAACAACATATATACAAGAAAACTATAACAATTAATATGTTAAACTAACCAAAGTGGGTGTTGGTTGAGAGGGAAGGCCTATTGAGTGAAAAAGATTGTTAAGGTGGTTGTGTAATTCGGGCTTCATCGTCTGTATAAGGCTTCCGAGATGATAAGGTCTGGGCGAGAGGAATGGGAAGATAGAATACTAAAATCTGTGTTAGAGAAAGGATGTGAGTGGAGTAGAGAGTGTTCTCTTATTGCCGAGGAAGATGGTTTGCTCAGCGGAAGGTCAGTCCTGAAGGATTTGCCTTTGTGTTCTAGGATGCGGTGTCATAAACATCGTGAGGTAGACCCGAGCTTGGCAGCAAGGACAGGTAAATAAGTATTGCCATATTGTTGGTGTTGGTAAAGACAAAAGGGAATTTAATTTGAGGGTAATTATTTATTAACAGTGATTTTCGTTGCTTCCTGATTTCAAAACTTAAACCAGCCATGTACGGTAGTTTAACTATCTGTGGTCTTTTTTTTTAACAGAAGGGGTAGAGAGTTGGTTTAAGAATATTTTACAAAGAAATTTTTTAGTAATTCTATCAAATAAGAACAATGGGTAGCCATTAGTTTAAAAGAATCCTTAAGAAAAATAATTTCGTCGTGAAAAGTTGACCAGGTGCTACATAGGTTATATACTCGAGTGATTAGTTTTGATGCTATTAATTTTGTATAAATATGGAATGTAGCTAAGGAAGTGAAGTCCGAGTCCCGTGAAGGTTGGTTTTCGGTAAATGTTTGTATGGAAGGTGCCATTGTTATAGGTGATTAGCATGTCCAAAAATGGTAACTGACTGTTTTCCTGCATGTCACAGGTAAATTTGATGCTCGGGTGTTTCGTGTTGAGATAGTTCAGAAAGAGGTTTACGTGTGAGGGGTGTTTAAAAAGGAGAAAGGTATCATCGATGTATCGACGATAATGAACGGGTTTAAATTAAGGCTGCGTTGTTCAGGCCAGTTCTGTTCATTATAGCAAAGAAATGCATTAGCGTAGGAGGGGCCTAATGGGGCACCCATCGCTATACCGTCTATTTGACTGTATAAGCAATCATCAAAAGTAAAAACCGAGTAATGGGCTGCAATCTCAAGTAATTTTTTGAAGTTATCTCTTGAGAAGCCAAATTCATTGAGATGTGTGCTCGCTAGATTGTTGATTATTAAATCTGTAGTTTTCTGAAGTGTGTATGTGTGTGTGTGTGTGTGTGTGTGTGTGTGTGTGTGTGTGCGTGTGTACGTGCGCGCGTGTGTGTTTTCTAAGTCAGTGGTGTTGAATTTTTTTCCCCTTTCTGTAAGCCTTTCATTATTATCCCCGCGAAATCTGAGGTTTCGAGATGAAAGGGAAACTTGGGAAAATGATTATTTTTTTAATTACTTTTTCTTCTGGGATGCAACTGAGGCCGACGTTGTGCATTGTCTTATTTCGGAGGTCTGTCTATCTGTCTGTCTGTGTCTATCTCTATCTGTCTAGCTTATCTATCTGTCTATATTTATTCATTTATCTATTTGCCGATCCATCCGTCTTTCTATCTATCCATCTATCTATCCATCCATCTATCTATCTATCAAAATCGCATGTACTAAATGCAAAATACAGTAATGTTTCCACATCACATTCTGATTATATATATCTAAGCTTTTTTCACATATGTCGTAAGTTTCGAAAAATATATGCGATAGATATATAGATTGTAATAGACTAACAGGAGGGCAGAAGACTTGAGAGAGAGGAATATATGGGTAGGCAGACAGGTAAACGTATCTATACATTATATATATATATATATATATATATATATATATATATAAACACACACACACACACACACACACACACACACACACACACACACACACACACGCACACACACACACACACACGATATATATGTATATATAATATATATATAAATGTGTATATATGTATATATATATATGTATGAGAGAGAGAGAGAGAGAGAGAGAGAGAGAGAGAGAGAGAGAGAGAGAGAGAGAGAGAGAGAGAGAGAGAGAGAAAGAAAGAATTAATAAAAAAAGGAATCCATACACAACCTAAAGCATTGTCCAAGTTTCAGCTGAATGGACGAACAATTCTTATCAGTAAACTTCGCTTCTTCGCAAAATTAATTATCTGGCTTATCAGAGACCACTCGATAACAGAGGGAAATGGAAAAGTGGAGTAAGAGTGTGAATGGAGGCGAGGGAGAGACGGAAGGATGAAGGGAAAGGGTAGAGAGAGGAGGGAACTTATGAAAAACTGTGATAAGGGAAGAATGAGCAGTAGGCAGAGAGGTAATTAGATTCATTGGCAAGGAGTGTGTGTGTGTGTGTGTGGATGGGTGTATGTATATGTATGTGGACATGTGTGTATGTATATATATACATACACACACGCATACATATATGTGTGTGTATGTGTATATATGTGTATCTATATATGTGTTTGTGTATATATATCTATATATATATATCAGTGTGTGTGTGTACTGTACACACACACACACACACACACACATACACACACACATACACACACACACACACACACACACACACACACACACACACACACACACACACACACACACACACACATATACAATACTTGTCTTTCTGCCTGTCTCTTTCTCTCTCTCTCTGTATCTGTCACCAGCCCTTTCGGCTCCTCCTTTCTTTTAT
This sequence comes from Penaeus chinensis, assembly GCF_019202785.1. Taxonomy (NCBI): domain Eukaryota; kingdom Metazoa; phylum Arthropoda; class Malacostraca; order Decapoda; family Penaeidae; genus Penaeus; species Penaeus chinensis. Next base: position 2,300,590 of record NC_061856.1, on the reverse strand, counting down.
TCTCATTCCCCATCTATAAACCATTATAAACGTACCCAAAAGGAGAAGAAATCTTTGTGACGAGCTCTTTCAGAAATGTCATTAGCGTCCTCATGCAATAGACAACCGCCGTTTGTTTTCACCGGGCGGGCAAGTTTATTTCGTCACGGTGAATTTAACGGGATTCGGTCGTTCTCTTTTTTCTTTCTGTTTGAAGAATATGTGTGTGTCAATGTTTATATTTATATCTATATCTATATCTGTCTATCTATCTATATTCACATATATATATTAATATATATATACACATATACATAGTTATATAAACATATAGATGTGTAAGATATTTATATGTATGGATATATATACACATGTATATATTTATTGTTTTGATATATTCATATATTCAGAAATCCATACTTACAAAAACTGACAAACAAATACACACAGTCACGCACACACCTAAATTCACTTAACAGACACCCGCGGGAACGCATACATGCAGCGCAAACAAACATACAAGCACAAGCATAACAACAACAACAACAGCAGTGCATTGGTATTCATACACGTGAGGGAACACTTTGATACAAATTGATATTACATTTGCAAAGGATTATCGGTCATGCTAAAAGTGCATGGTAAAAACGCGTGTATGTATTTTTGTATATGTATGTAAACACACATGTGGGGCTGTCTGTTAGCGTGTTTGCGTGTATGTGCTTCCGTGGTTCAGTTTTTTTTCGAGTGTATGTTTTTGTGTGCGTGTGCGTGTGCGTGTGCGTGTGTATATTATATATATATATATATATATATATATATATATATATATATATATATGTATATATAGACACGTTTATAAATATACATATACATATATGTGTGTATGTAGATTTATATATATGCACATATATTTATATATATACACACATATTATTTGTATGTTTCTTTATCTTCTTTATCAAGCTTTACCATATGTATGTTTTCTTTGAAACTCATCAAAGGTAACTTTACCAACAACATAATTCCGCGATATAATAATCCAAATTTTCCTTCCTCTCCCTTCCTCACAACCTGACCCACGACCTACACCGTTGCAGCGTCCATGTTGTAGAGCTGTTGACCTCGTTGCAAAGTTCCTCCCCCCCCACCCCCCACCACGACCATCGTTTGACCTCGTTAACGACAGAGAGTAAAATCAGTCACTCGAACAACGGCGGAATGTCATTTCGTTGAACATTGATAAAATATTTTTTTTTTTTTTTACGAGGAAGAAGTGGTAGGGGGGTGGGGGTTGTGCGTGGGGGGAGGGGAGGGGGAGGTGATGTGGGGGTATTTTTATTGTTATTATCATTGTTATTGTTATGATTATTCCATTATTATCATTTTATTGTTATCATTATCTTTATTATTATTATAGCTATTATTATCTTTATTATTATTGTTGTTGTTAATGTCATTTGTATTGTTATTATCAAAATTTCCATTATTATTATTATCATCATTACTATTATCATTATCATCTTTGATATTATATTTATCATTCCTATCATTTTCATTTATATTTTTTCCTCGAAGAGAAAACAGACCACAAAAAATAATCAGAAAGAAAGAAAGGAGATAGAACAAACGACAATAAAAAGGGAGAAGCAAGAACGTTGAAGTTGAAATTTAAAAAGGAAATTATAATGGATATTAAAGGCTATATTGATCCAAACAATTGCTTCTTCCTAACGACCTAATTAAAGACAAGGCGACGGGCGGAGAGAGAGAGAGAGAGAGAGAGAGAGAGAGAGAGAGAGAGAGAGAGAGAGAGAGAGAGAGAGAGAGAGAGAGAGAGAGAGAGGGGGGGGGGGGGGGGGAG
>NC_061856.1:2283747-2288747 GCF_019202785.1 Penaeus chinensis | reverse complement strand
ACATACACACACAAGCATAAACACACACAAGCTTAAACACACATATACACACATAAGCATAAGTACACACATACTCAAGCATAAGCACACATACACATAAGCATAAACGCACCCACGCAAACACACACAAACGCATACACACACACACACACTCACACACACACACACATACACACAAACACACACACAAACAAACTAACAAGCTAACAAACAAATACACACAAACAAACAAATACACACACAAACAAACAAATACACACACACAAAAGCATAAACACACAAAAACATAAGCACACACATAACCATTAACACACACACACACACACATCCACACATAAGCATAAACGCACACACACACACACACAAGCATAAGCACACATATAAGCATAAACACACACGCATACACTCACGCGCGAACACATGCCACCTCACATAGCAGTGGCCCAGAGGATTTCACGGGATCAGAGGTTTTATTAATCAATAAACAAGCATATTGTGCAAGAAGTGATAAACCCCCTCCCCCCCCTCTCCCCCTCCCCCCTCCCCCCTCCCCCCCTCCCTTAATCGCTACACAATAGCGGTCTAATCGAGCAAGAAAGCGATGGGGATGACAAAGCTGAAGGCGGGCGCGGTATTGGTAACGCGTAATAGGATCAGGCTTGGCAGCGTTACCAAGGAGGCGGATTTTTTTTTTGTTTTTTCAAATAGCGTTTTTTTTTTCTTTTTAGGGGGGGAGGGGTGGTTTTGAGACAGACAGACAGACAGAGAAAGAGAGAGAGAGACAGACAGACAGACATAGAAAGAGAGACAGACAGACAGACATAGAAAGAGAGACAGACAGACAGACAGGGAAAGACAGACATACAGACAGACAGACAGACAGACAGACAGACATAGAAAGACAGACAGACAGACAGACAGACAGACTAACAGAAAGAGAATAGCAGAGAGAGAAAGAGAAAGAGAGAGACAGACAGACAGGCAAATAGAGAGAGAGAGAGACAGGGACAGGGACAGGCAGACATACACACAGACACACAGACACACAGAGAAAGAGAAGATAGACGATAAAGAGAACGAAAGAGGAGGTAAGAGAGAGGGGGTGGGGGGAGAAGAACGAACGAACACGAGCGAGACAGAGACAATGAAGGAAGTTGCTTAACTTTCTTTATTACAAGTACAACCGAACATGAAGAACGCCAGTACAAGATTCTTATGCGCGCTCTCTGATAGTACAAAAGGCCACACGGGAAGTTTTAACTATATCCTTAACCGCACAAAAGATCTTCTAAGACTAATGGCACAAGGAAGTGATATCTACAGTTGCGGCAGCTGGCGACGGAGGCCCTTTCAGAGGAGGGTTTGTGAAGAGAAAGGAGGAGGGAGAGGGGGAGGAAGAGGAAATGGAGGAAGAGGAAGAGGAAGAGGAAGAGAAGGAAGAGGGAGAGAAGGAAGAGGAAGAGAAGGAAGAAGAAGAGAAGGAAGAGGAGGAGGAAGAGGAAGAGGAAGAGGAGGAGGAGGAAGAAGAAAAGAAGGAAGAGGAGGAGGAAGAGGAGGAGGAGAAGGAAGAGGAAGAGGAGGAAGAGGAAGAGGAAGAGGAAGAGGAAGAGGAGGAGGAGGAGTACAAATGGAGGCGGAGGAGGAAGAGGTTTTGCGAAAAGAAAGGAGGAAGGAGAAAAGGAATAGAGGAGGAGCAGAAACGGAGAAGGAAAGAGGAAGAGGAGGAGGAGAATTGGAGAAGGAAGAGGAAGAGAAGGAGGAGAAATGGAGGAGGAAGAGGAATAGGAGGAGAAGATGAAAAACGAAGAAGAACTGGAGGAGGAGAAAGAGAACGAGGAAGAGTAGAAGGAAAAGGAAAAGAAATAAAGAAGATGAGAAGGAAAGCAAGAAACGAGAAGACGTGAATCAGAAGGAAAAGTAAGAAAAGAAACTGAAAGAGGAAAACAAGTGAGAGAGAAATGATGATAAATGGGGAAGAGGTTAGAACGGGGAAAAAAGGAAAAATAAAATGTCATAACAAAGAAAAGAGAGAGATATTCAGATAACAGAAGAGACAAATGAAGGAAGAGAGGAAGGGGTGGGAGGGGCGTGAATTTAGAGAAAAAAATAAAAATAAAAAAAAAATAAAGAGGAAAAGGCGAAGTGGGTAAAAGGAAAATATCACATTAACATGAAATAAATTGTCGTGTTTGCGTTTAAAGAGTTCCATATCTGCCTCTCGCCTCCCCCTCCATAAACACGATCTGAGTCTGCGAAAACACTTACTTAGTTACTTCCTCTACTCTCTTCTCTGTTTCCTCCTCTTCACGCTCCTCTTCTCTTTCCCTCTCCTCTTTTCTTCCTTTCCTTCTTCTCCTCTCCATCCCTCTCCTCTTTTCTTCCTTTCCTTCTTCTCTTCTCTATCCCTCTCCTCTTTTCTTCCTTTCCTTCTTCTCTTCTCCATCCCTCTCCTCTTTTCTTCCTTTCCTTCTTCTCTTCTCCATCCCTCTCCTCTTTTCTTCCTTTCCTTCTTCTCCTCTCTATCCCTCTCCTCTTTTCTTCCTTTCCTTCTTCTCTTCTCTATCCCTCTCCTCTTTTCTTCCTTTCCTTCTTCTCTTCTCCATCCCTCTCCTCTTTTCTTCCTTTCCTTCTTCTCCTCTCTATCCCTCTCCTCTTTTCTTCCTTTCCTTCTTCTCCTCTCCATCCCTCTCCTCTTTTCTTCCTTTCCTTCTTCTCCTCTCTATCCCTCTCCTCTTTTCTTCCTTTCCTTCTTCTCTTCTCTATCCCTCTCCTCTTTTCTTCCTTTCCTTCTTCTCTTCTCTATCCCTCTCCTCTTTTCTTCCTTTCCTTCTTCTCTTCTCCATCCCTCTCCTCTTTTCTTCCTTTCCTTCTTCTCTTCTCTCTCCCTCTCCTCTTTTCTTCCTTTCCTTCTTCTCTTCTCTATCCCTCTCCTCTTTTCTTCCTTTCCTTCTTCTCTTCTCTATCCCTCTCCTCTTTTCTTCCTTTCCTTCTTCTCCTCTCCATCCCTCTCCTCTTTTCTTCCTTTCCTTCTTCTCTTCTCTCTCCCTCTCCTCTTTTCTTCCTTTCCTTCTTCTCTTCTCTATCCCTCTCCTCTTTTCTTCCTTTCCTTCTTCTCTTCTCTATCCCTCTCCTCTTTTCTTCCTTTCCTTCTTCTCCTCTCCATCCCTCTCCTCTTTTCTTCCTTTCCTTCTTCTCCTCTCCATCCCTCTCCTCTTTTCTTCCTTCCCTTCTTCTCCTCTCCATCCCTCTCCTCTTTTCTTCCTTTCCTTCTTCTCTTCTCTTTCCCTCTCCTCTTTTCTTCCTTTCCTTCTTCTCTTCTCTATCCCTCTCCTCTTTTCTTCCTTTCCTTCTTCTCCTCTCCATCCCTCTCCTCTTTTCTTCCTTTCCTTCTTCTCTTCTCCATCCCTCTCCTCTTTTCTTCCTTTCCTTCTTCTCTTCTCTATCCCTCTCCTCTTGTCTTCCTTTCCTTCTTCTCTTCTCTATCCCTCTCCTCTTGTCTTCCTTTCCTTCTTCTCTTCTCTATCCCTCTCCTCTTTTCTTCCTTTCCTTCTTCTCCTCTCCATCCCTCTCCTCTCCTCCGCCTCTTCCCTGTTCTCCTACCTTCTCCTTTCCTCCTGCCCTTCCCTCCTCTCCTCTCCATCCCTCTTCTCTTCTCATTCCTTTTCCTCTCCTCCTCCCCTTCCCTGTCCCTCTTCTCCTCCTTTCCTTCCTTCCCCCTCCCTCCTCCTCTTCTCATTCCCTTTCCTCTCCTCCTCCCCTTCCCTCTCCTTCTTCTCCTCCTCCTTTCCTCCTCCCCTTCCCTCTCCCTCCCTCCTCCTCTTCTCATTCCCTTCCCTCACCCCCCTCCTCCTTCCTCCTTCTTCCTTCTAGCCCATAACACACGAGAAACCTGTTTGTTATGTTCACTTCACTGGTTATGAAAAGCCTGTAAGGGGCGGGGAGGGGGGGGGGGGTGATGACAGGGGGAGTTGGGGGGGCGAGAAGAGAGAAAGAGGAAGGAGGAAGGGGGAAAGAGGAAGAGGAAGAGGGAAAGAGGAAGGAGGAGGAGTAAGGGGGGAAGAGAAAGGGGGAGAGAGGAAGAGGAAAAAGGAAGGGGGAAAGGGGAAGAGGAAGAGGAAGGGGGAAAGAGGAAGGTGGAGGAGAAAGGGGGAAAGAGGAAGAGGAAGGAGAAAGGGGGGAGGGGAAGAGGAAGGAGGAAGGGAGGAAGAGGAAGGAGGAAGGGGGGGAAGAGGTAGAGGAAGGATGAAGCGGATGAGGAATGAAGATAATGATTATAAAGGTGATAATTCTGATAACGGTGATGATGATGATGATGATAATGATAAAGGTGATAATGATATTGATAACAGTCATAATGATGGTAGGGATACTACTACTAATAATGTTAATAATGGTAATAATGCTAATGATAATATGAGTGATAATCAGTATTGTTATTTTCATAATGATGATTTAAAAAATAACGATATATATAATGATGCTTATTATTATCATTATCATGATGCTGATGATGATTATTGCTTATCATTGCGAAAATTATTATAATTGTTTTTGTTATTGTTATTACTATTATTATCATTATCATTATTATTACTGTCATTGTTTTTATTATCATCATTGTTGTTATTGTTATTATTATTATTACTGTTACTCTTATTATTAACATTATTATTATTATTATCATTATTATTATTATTATTATTATTATTATTATTATCATTGTTGTTATTGTGTTTATTATTATTATTATTATTATCATTGATATTATTATTATTATTATCATTATTATTATCATTATTATTGTTAATATTAATATCATCATTAGTATTATTGTTATTTTCAATATAATAATTTTTTCACTATTGTTTTAATAGTTTATTATTATAATAGTGATGTAGATAATTATAATGATAATAATAATGATAATGATGATAATAATAACAATGATAATGATAATGATCGTAATTGCTTTTATGATTATCACTATCATTATTTTTATC
>NC_061856.1:2271247-2278747 GCF_019202785.1 Penaeus chinensis | reverse complement strand
AGTTTCTCTCACTTCCCTCCCTCTCTCTTTTTCCTCTCCCTCTCTCTTACGTCTCTCTTCCTCCCTCTCTCTCTGTCTCTCTTTCTCCCCTCTCTCTCTGACTCTCTTTCTCCCCTCTCTCCCTCCTCCCCATCTTCTCTCCTCTCTTCCCTCCCTCCCTCTCTCTCCCTCTTCCCTCCTCCTCTCCCCCTCCTCCTCTCTCTCTTCCTCTCCCCCCCCCCTCTCTCTCCCCCCTGTTCAACACACACGCTACTGCCGCTCAGCTGATAGATTGGCAAAGTTTGGCGAGGTAATTATTCAGCGTTCGGTTTCTCTTCTCGAATAATAGGCTGTGACCCAAGTTTGCGAATAGGCAAATGCACTTCGGGAGTACACCGGAGCTGCAGATCTGCAATACTGCAGGACCCTTGAGGGCGACTTAGGCAGGGGTGTGTGTGTGTGTGTGTGTGTGTGTGTGTGTGTGTGTGTGTGTGTGTGTGTGTGTGTGTGTTATTTATTTTGCTGTAGCTTTGTCCCATTCTTATATGGGGTCGCTATGATCAGGTTCTAGCAGATATTCTTTTATTGCCGGATGCCCTTCCTAGTGCCAACCTTCTCTATTTACCCGGGCTTGGGATTGGCCTGGCCTGCCCATCCAGTGGCTAGGTTGTGTGTATGTGTTTATATATATATATACACAGACATATATATACATAAATATACTAATACATATATTATGTGTGTATGTGTGTGTGTGCGCGTGCGTGTGCGTGTGTTTATATATATATATATATGTGTGTGTGTATGTATGTATGTGTGTGTGCGTGTTTATGTGTATGTATACATGTGTGTATGTGTATGTGTGCACGTGTGTGTGTGTTAGATAATTGTGTGTGTTGCAATTACTTGTGTGTATGTGTGTCTTGTTATATATATATATATATATATATATATATATATAAATATATATATATTATTTATACATACCTGTGTTTATTGCATGTACGCTATAGAAAAGTGTGTTTCTGTAGACCGTAGTAGTGTGTCAGATGTGTGTATGTTTATGTATGTGTTCCATATGCACGTATGTTTAATGCTACCATACGTTCACTCCGGCTCTTTCCGCACCCTGCCAAACTGTTGCAAACTGTTTACGAAAAGTAGCATAATTTCAATGTTTACACGCGTTATTAATAGCCTTCGTGTAGTTAGGTAGGTTGTATGTTATAAGCATCATTTACATAGTTTCCGCCATTACCGCAAAGCGTGCGAATGCGATGGTGGAGCCTTGACTTCGGATTAACATTTCTCTAACTTATCTATTAACTGTACCAGCTCCTGCACTTCGGTTATTTTTTGCAAATCTGTAATCTGTATTGCAGTTTTCTCTATATTCTTACATCATGATATACAGACAATCATTGATTACTACCTCCAATCAACGCCGAAATCATGGCTCGTGCCTCGCATTCGTACCATTTGCGGTAATGGTGAGATCCATCATACGTGGCTGTGAAAGAGGGAGGGAGGGAGGGAGGGAGGGAGAGAGAGAGAGAGAGAGAGAGAGAGAGAGAGAGAGAGAGAGAGAGAGAGAGAGAGAGAGAGAGAGAGAGAGAGAGAGAGAGAGAGAGAGAGAGAGAGAGAGAGAGAGAGAGAGACAGATAAACATACAGACAGACACACACACAGAGGGGTGGGGAGGGCGACAGAGTCACTAACAATAAAAAAAGAATGATGACAAGACAGCTTATGCCTTGTCCTTACGGCCGTTGAGTATTAGCAGCAAAGTTCTGGATGTAGAAAACCAGAGTGAGGAGAAATTCGTAAAGGAATAAATGGAAAGAAGAGAAAAATCATATCCATGTACATAATAACTGACGGTAAAGCAATCGATCGTATGGCATTATAACCCTCAAAAATAATGAAGAAAAGGAATGAAACCTTTTCGTCACACTTGAAAAAAACAAAAACAATTATAAAACCAAGAATTCTCACAAGTAAACCGAAAGGACAGACGAATTTTCGACGGCAAGATAGTCAAAGATTTCCTGAATGGAACTTGGTCAGATATCTTGCTTTGGCTTCGTACCCAAACCAAACATTTCCAAACCGACTTAAACCGAAGCTTGATACAGTTTCATGACGTCACGATGGTAAACAAACCGCCAACATTTTCTTGATATTTTACTTATTTTGGCGACAATGGATGATATAAACTACCAAACTGGGATTATATCTGATCAGAAATATTAAATGGAGTATATTGATAGTTTTATTATATTCTAGAATATAAATACTGGTTATTTATAATTGTATTTCGTCCACCTGGAAATGTCCGAAGAGCTTCTAAACTCGCTGTTTGAAAGACCTATGTTTGCAATGAATCGTAGATATAATCCTTTTAAATTGTTGCTCTAAATTGTGTGGCTGGTTTTTATCTACTTGTTCTACATACATATATTATCTTTCAAATTTCTTATACCCTTGGACTTCTCCAGTTTATGTAAAAACAAGACAAGGAAAGATTGCCTCCTCGCTAAATTCACCGTCATTACCAACAGCATCCAATCTGCCTTTCTCACATGTTGCGGCTATTTGTTGAGAGAGGGAGAAGGACGGAGAGAGAGTGAGTGAGTGAGTGAGTGAGTGAGTGAGTGAGTGAGAGAGTGAGTGAGAGAGAGAGAGATGGGGGGGGGGGGGGGGCAGAGTCTATCTGAGAGTCGACTCTCGCATGTAGTGTTCACTTATGTTAATAGATTTGAATTGAAGACTGATACACTTTTTAGATATAAGGAGGATATGTCCCAAATATACAAACAACGTTCTGTAAAATCGGCATTACCTGTCATTTACCACATACGAACACAGTTTTAAAAGGGCTAATGTGTTCGGACAAGAGACGACGCAATAATGGACGACCTCAACCAAAACTGTTCCTTGCACTTATCGCTGTGAACTTTCTTTATGTTTCATTCACAGGTCATTATCTTTCGTATAACCAGGAAAATCACTCCTCTTTTTTTTTCTTTTTTCTTTTTCCTTATTTTCTCCGTTTTTCTTCTTCTTTTGCCTTTTTTCCTCCTCCGTTTTCTTAATATTTCTTTTTTTTTCTCTCTTTTCTCTTTTCGTTTTCTTTTTCTTCGTTGCCTTTATATTTCATCTTCTTTTCCTTCTTCTTCTTCTCTTCTCTTTTTCCATCATCGTCTTTTTTCTTTTTCATCTTATTCTTCTCTTCTCTTTTTACTTCTTCTGCTACTATCACTACTACTTCGTCTTCTACTTCTTCTTTTTCTTCTCCTTCTTCTTCTTCTTCTTCTTCTTCTTCTTCTTCTTCTTCTTTTCTTCTTCTTCTTCTTTTCTTCTTCTTCTTCTTCTTCTTCTTCTTCTTCTTCTTTTCTTCTTCTTCTTCTTTTCTTCTTCTTCTTCTTCTTCTTCTTCTTCTTCTTCTTCTTCTTCTTCTTCTTCTTCTTCTTCTTCCTCCTCTTCCCTCTCCTCCTCCTTCTCCTCTCCTTCTCCTCCTCCTTCTCCTTCTCCTTCTCCTCTCCTTCTCCTCCTCCTTCTCCTTCTCCTTCTCCTTCTCCTTCTCCTTCTCCTTCTCCTTCTCCTTCTCCTTCTCCTCCTCCTCCTCCTCCTCCTCCTCCTCCTCCTCCTCCTCCTCTTCCTCCTCCTTTCATTCTCCTCCTCCTCCTCCTCTTCCTCTTCTTGTTTTCCTTCCTCACCTTCTTCGTCTTAAGACAGAGACAGAGAGAGAAAGAGATAATTACAATTGTTCAATCTTTCTAAAAGATTTGTCTTCCGTCTCGTCATCACGTGTCCTCTCTTTCCTTCCTCTCTCGTCTTCCCTCCTATTTCCCCTTTCCTTTCCCTCTCCCCTATCTCCCTTCCTCCTCCCTCTTCTTGCTTGTTTCTTTCTCTCTTCTATCACTTCTTCTCCACCTCCTCCTTCCCTCTCTCTGTGTGCTGTGTGGTGCAGCGGTAACGGTCTCGTCTAGCAATCTTGCTGACCCGCGTTCGAATCCCTCGCCGCCAGTGGATGGTAACCCCGGCCATTCCTTGCACACAGGGGATAGCTTAGAAATAAAATGAAACAGACACTATGTCACACCAAGAATATCCATTGTAATAAATGGAATCAATTCTCTCTCATTTCTCGTCTCTCCTATTCTTTCTCTTTTTTTCACTTCCTCTCTCTTCTCTCTCGCTTCTTTCTCCTCTTCCTTCTTGTCTCTCCTACATCCTTTTATCTCCTTTCCCCATTTCCCCTTTTCCGTAGCGACCTTGACCCCCCCCCCCCCGTTCACACATGCGCAACATCAAAATGATTTTCATAAATTATCGTCTCCTTTTTTCCTCCTTTCGTTCGACGCAGAGTAGAGGGCGGGGGGGGGGGGGAGACGAAAATATTTTCCGGTTTGTTTTGATTATTTTGGGAGAATGAGAGAATCGAAGAAGAATGGAAAGTGTTGGAGAAATAGGAAGAAAGGAGGAGAAGATAAACAGCAGAAGAGGAAAAGAAGAGAGAGATAAAAAGAAAAGAAAAACAAATTCTGAGATGCGTTTAAAATATTTCCTTTTTTTTTTTTTTTTTTTTTTTAATAAGAAAAAGGAATGAGAAAATCGAAGAAGAATGGAAAGTGTTGGAGAAAGAGGAAGAAAGGAGCAGATAAACAACGAGGAGAGGAGGAGGAGGAGAGCGAGATAAAAAGAAAAGAAAAGAAAAGAAAAATAATTCTGAGATGCGCATAAAATTTTATCTGGTTTATTTTTATTTTATAATAATAATAATTATTATTATTATTATTTTATTTTTTTTTATTTATTTAAGAAGGAGAGAATCAAATCATAGAGAGTGTTTGAGAAAGAGGAAGAAAGGAGGAGACGATAAACAGTGAGGAGATGAGAAGAAAAAGAAAAGAAAAGAAGAATTCTGAGATGCGCACAAAATATTTTCTGGTTTGCGTTTATTATCTTTTGATCTATTTATTTATTTATGATTTATTTATTTATTTATTTATTTGAAATAAGACGAAAAGAAGAGAGATTAAAAAAAAAAAATGGGATGCACATCATCTTCTAAGGAAAGAGAGAGGAAACGTAGAAAAAAAAGGCAAGGGAAAAAAAGAGAAGAAAATTCACGAAAGAAGGAAAAGGAAAAGTGAGAAAAGAAGGACAAATCCTAAAAGAGAGGAAGAGGAAAAGAGGGAGAAAAGAGAAGAGAAAGCGCAGAAAAGGAAAAGAGGAGCGAAAGAGAGAGAGAGAGAGAGAGAGACAGAGAAGAGGAAGAGGTTAGGGGGTGGGGGTGGGGAGGGTGAGCGGAGTTGCGGTTGGGAGGGGGGGCAGGAAGTGAAGTGAAATAAGATATCTGTATATGTGTGTGTGTGTGTGTGTGTGTGTGTGTGTGTGTGTGTGTGTGTGTGTGCGGGTGTGGATATATATATATATATAAGTATATATATATTATATGTATGACTGCCGCGATTGTCCAGTGGTTAGAGCACTGGACTCCGACCCTCGTGGTCTCGAGTTCAATTCCCCGTCGCGGCGGTCGTAAAAATACCTGCGCTCCGACTGCTTGCTCGAGCCCGAGAAAATGACATATCGCCTTGAGAAGTCAAACGCATTTTTGTCACCGCCGTGGCACATATATGTCTATGTATGTATATATATGTATATGCATATATATATATGTATATACATATATATAGATGTGTGTGTGTTTGGGGGGGGGGGGGCGTATATGTGTATATGTGTGTGTGGGGGGGATGTGTGTCTATCTATCTATATATATACACATTTATATATATGTATATATATATATATATAAACACACACACACACACACACACACACACACACACACACATATATATATATATATATATATATATATATATATATATATATCCCGATATTTCTCTATCTGTCTCTCGGCACATCAGAATTTACACGTGCAACGCGTGACGTCAGCGCAGCAAAAACGAGAGACAGAGAGCTGGAGAACTCATAAAACTTTTCCTAATTTCCCGGTTAATGTATTTTTATTCCGCAAAGTCAACGAAACACCGGAAGAAATCTTTTACTTTTGATATCATTTTTTCCAGGAGGAAAGAGGTTCTCGTACGCAGAATTATTATGCATGTCATTGTTATATATCACGATTGTTTTTTTGTTTTTTTTTGTAAGTAAATGGTGATTATGTTTATCATAAAGATATTAATTCAAAACTTTAAGATGAAGAATAAAATTATCAAAATAAATGTAGTGTATTGAATGAAGCTAGAAACACTGGATAAAAAAAGTTTATAATTTCCTACTTCCCTTCCGTACACCTACTGTAACTGTTCATTAAAATCATAATACTTCCTAGGGCGTATTGTTCACGTACCAGGTGTTATTTAAATATTTTCTTCATTAAAGTTTCGGAAAAGATGGATTGTGTCAAGGAGACGAACTTGTTCAACAAATCTCGTGACTGACTTTTGTAGCGAGAAAGATAAGTCGCAGAATCATTTTAATTCCTTGAAACTAAAGTATTGCGCGAAATATATATTCAAAATATATACACACATTATTATCATCGTCATAGTGATTATCATTATCATTATTGTTGTTGATGTTGTTATCATTATTATTATTGTTATTATTATCATTATTATTATTATTATTATTATTATTATGATCATCATCACTGATAATGTTATTATTATCATCATTACTATTACTGTTGTTATCATCATCATCGCCGTTATAAGAAAGAGAGAGAGTGAGAAGGAGAAAGAATAAGGAGAAACAATAAGAGAAACAGAGAAGGGTGAGAGATGAAATAAAAGTGATAAACCATTTACAAATTCATTAACGAAAACTTTTTTTTCTCTCTCCCTCTTCGCGTTATTTCAAGATTCAAAGTAATTAATTAATCCAGTAGGCAAGGGGATCACATTATTTCCCTAACTACCTTAACTACCTTAAGCTTTGTGTCATTAGCTTACGTATATTTTAATTCACATAAACGAAGAAAACAAACAAACTTTGTACAAAAAGATAACTTATCTTATTCACTTTCGAAAAAGGAAAACAAAAAAAAAGAAAAATCACACTAATTTCGTTGCCTTGTTTTGGCGCGTAACGAACGCTATTTCACAAATATAAAAAAAAAGTGGAAAATTGTGGCCTAAATAATGCAACACGAGAAGAGAGGGATTATCCCCATTATTTGAGAATGGGAGCTTTGAGGGGTAACTAGGCTATTGACAGAGAGAGAGGGAGAGAGAGAGAGAGAGAGAGAGAGAGAGAGAGAGAGAGAGAGAGAGAGAGAGAGAGAGAGAGAGAGAGAGAGAGGGAGAGAGAGAGAGAGAGAGAGGGAGAGAGAGAGAGAGAGAGGGGGAGAGAGAGAGAGAGAGGGAGAGAGAGAGAGAGAGAGGGAGAGAGAGAGAGAGAGAGAGAGAGAGAGAGAGAGAGAGAGAGAGAGAGAGAGAGAGAGAGAGAGAAAGGAGGGAAAGGGAGACGGCGAGAGAGGAAGAG
>NC_061856.1:2254274-2256774 GCF_019202785.1 Penaeus chinensis | reverse complement strand
TAACGCCTGTTTTCTTTTCTTTCGTTCTCTTTTTCTCTGATGTATTTCGTTCTCTCTCTCTATCTGTCTATCTGTTTATCTATCTATCTCTGTCTCTATCTATTTATGTTTTATTTTTTTCCCTCTCTCTGTTTGCTCCATCTATCTGGAGTAGGGAAAGAGAGAGAGAGAGAGAGAGAGAGAGAGAGAGAGAGAGAGAGAGAGAGAGAGAGAGAGAGAGAGAGAGAGAGAGAGAGAGAGAGAGAGAGAGAGCGAGAGAGAGCGAGAGAAAGCGAGAGAGAGCGAGAAAAAGCGAGAGAGAGCGAGAGAAAGCGAATGAAAGGAAAAGTAGCAGAAACAAAGATACAAATGGACACAGAAATAGTTAGACAGATAAAAAAAACAGACAAAAGAAAGAAACCGAGAGAAAAAAGATAGAGAGATAGAGATAGAGAGATAGATAGAGAGAGAGAGAGAGAGAGAGAGAGAGAGAGAGAGAGAGAGAGAGAGAGAGAGAGAGAGAGAGAGAGAGAGAGAATTCAGCAGAAAGGCCACAAGAGTAAAGAATATATGTTAAACAGACCCCCTTTTCATGGCATTTGCTAAAACACCTTAACGAGAGAGTGGGAGGACTTGAAGAGAAGTTTCATAGTAGGTCAAAGGCGTTGCTTTTAATGGCGCAGGGAGCATCATTCTCAAATTTCTTTTTCCTTTAAGCAAAAAAGAAAAATTGTTTGTCTTCTCAGTGTCACCTCCCACGCACAGAGGTTCAAGGTTGAATATAGGGCGGGAGGGGGGAGGGGAAAGGAAGGGGGAGGGGGAAAAAGAGATGGGAGGGGATGGGAAAGAAAAGGGGGGGGAAATAAAAGGGAGAGGGAAGGGGAAATGGATGGAGGGGAAAAAGAAGGAAAGGGAAAAAAGAGAGGGAAAGGGAAAGGAAGGGGGAGGGGAAAAAGAGATGAGAGGGGGAGGGGAAAGGGAGAGGGGAGAAGAAAAGAGAGGAAAGGGGGTAAAAGGAGAGGGAAGGGGAAAAATGAGAGTGAAGGGGAAAGGAAAGGAGAAGGGAAAAAGGAAGGGAGGAGGGAAAAAGGAAGGGAAAGATTGAAAAGGAAAGTGTGAAGTGTTACCCGATAGTGTGTCAAGGACCGTTTTCATCATTAGTGGTAGTAGTGACAGTAGCAGTAGTATCAGTGTCTTTATTATTTAAATTTATGTTATAATAGTATGCAGTATATCATATGACTTACAGTAACTCCGTTTGTCTACATGGCCTTTTTTCCAGAATTTAGGATTTAATATCAGTTTTACGTATAACTCCATGACATCTATGACATCTATGACACACACTTATCTTTAGCCTTTTCTAAATGCTCCCCCACACGACGTGATAACCACTATTATGTCACCCTTTTGTCATACTTAATTTCTTTTGAGTGAATTAATTATGATTATTTATTACGCTTTATTAATTACCATTATGATAAATTTATCATGATTATGATTATCTATTACGCTTTATTAATTATCATAATCATACATTTATCATGATCTCGTTGCCTCATCTCCCTCACTTACCTGCCCCCCTTCCGCCCCCAGGGTTCCTGTCGACGGGCGACGGGTGGTCGAGGGGGAACTGGGGGCTTCTGGACCAGCGCATGGCCCTCCTGTGGGTGCGCCGCCACGCCAGTGCCTTCGGGGGCCACAAGGACAAGATCCTCCTGGTGGGCAACTCCGCCGGGGCAGCCTCCGTCATCCTGCACCTCGTGTCCCCTCTGTCCCAAGGTAGGTCGAAGGAGGTCAGCTGGGATGGGGTCGAGGGGAAGGAGGTCCTGGTTAGGAAGGTCATGGGGGGGGGGGGGGGGGGAGTGGAAGATTGAAAAAAAAGGTCATTAGTGTGGGACCGACTGGGAGAAAGGTCACAGGGTCGAGCAAGAGTAGAAGATCGATGAGCTCGGAATAGTTGAAGAAGGTCTTTGGGTTATGAAGGACCAGGATGGAGAAGGTCATTGGGTTATGAATGGGTCAAAGGTCACATGACTGAAACAAGGTCACTGAAGAAGGACCAGGATGGAGAAGGTCATTGGGTTATGAATGGGTCAAAGGTCACAGAAGTGAAACAAGGTCACCGGAGATAGAGAAGGTCATTGGGTTAAGACTATGTCGAAGATCACAGGACTGAAAATGAATCAAGGGAAATCACAGGCGCTAGGGCCGTGCGAAAAAAGGTCGCCTCGTCTGGAAGAAAGTTCTTTGTCTTAAATAAGGTCAGGGATATCATTAGTAATTTAGTGGTTTAATGTTTTAGAAGTTCCTTTTTCTTATTATCATTGGCACGTTATCTACCTATCTATCTATCTATATATCTATCTATCTATCTATATATATGTATATATATATATAAAATCGGTACACAGATAAAGCAAAACCAGTATGGTATTTCGCCTATGAAATGCTTAAGTTAGATATTTACAGAAATATGTATGCAATATCTCTATGACTTATTTGTATAATTATCCAACCC
>NC_061856.1:2226774-2229274 GCF_019202785.1 Penaeus chinensis | reverse complement strand
ATCACTGTTCCATAAGGGTAATACTGAAGCATTCTAAGAGCAATAATGATAATATTGATGTTTTATAACAATTCAGATACTAATGATGATAAAAAAAGACATTGTTGACGTAACAACGATAATTATGATAACAGTAATAACAATCATGACATTAATGGTAGTTTTAGAATGATAAATATAATCATGATAAACCATATGAGAATAATGTTGCCAGCAGGTGTAACAACCTTTCTGGCTGTTACCTCCCCCAACATGAAGTAAAATTAACCCTCATTCTGGCACACAAACGGAATGAAGGAAAACTGCTACAAAACTGCACACCACATTTCAGACTATGAAAAATCACAATTTAATTTTTACACAAGAAAATCCTTGTTAGCAAAGGCAAACTGTTGCCAAAGGCAGCGGAAGCATTTTAGTCCCTGCCTTTGTAGCTTCAAATATATGACAAGAGCACAGCACACGCGAAAGTGCCATTCATACCGTATGCATTTCCCTCGGAATTTATAGACTCTCTTCATTCCCCATTTTGGGATAATATAAATATGTTCCCCGGTCACTGGTATAGATAATAACATTTGATATGATAGGTAACTCATAGTTTTATACATACTGGTATAATTATATTCGAGCGGAAGGAAATGTCACCAAATACTTTTTCAGTTCAGTGGTTGGTGTTCAATTACCTTTTCTCGTAAGCCTGTAGCAAAAGGTAACTGATAATTATATTCTGTATATTTAACTTCAAACAGTTTAATCCAACAAGAAAATATTGAATATATAAAATAGATATCAATAGATCAAAGCATCATAGAAAGCGTACCGTGCCATAACGCATGTCAGAATATAGAAAACGATACCTAAGATACATTTCTTTAAAATCTAATCTCATTTAATTTAACACAATCCGAAAATGCTAGATACATCAAATAAATAAAAATAGATCAAGAAGGTAATTAAGAACTTTCCCACATCATAGAAAACGTACTGTGCCACAACGCATCTCGTACTATAGAAAAGAGAACTCAGTTACATTTAATTTTAGTGTTTTTATTTAACATCAAATAATTTAATCCAATAAGAAATTATTAAATGTATAAAAAAAAAAAAAAATGCCAGTAGACCAAGGCAGAAGTTAATCAATTCAACATCATAGAAAACGTAATGTGTTGTAAGCATTTCGCACTATGGAAAACCTCAAATACATTTTTATTTTATTTTTTTAAACTCTAACCACAAATAATTTAATTCAATAGGAAAATACCGCATTTATCAAATAAACAATACTACATCAAGACAAAAGGTAATTATTAGCCGTCCCACAGCACAGAAAACGTATTGTGCCATAACTCATATCACACTATAGAAAACGATACCTCAGATACATGTAATTCTGTTATTTTTTTACCTCTAATAATTTAATCCAATAAGAAAATATTAACTGTATTAAATAAATGTCAATAGATCCAAGCAAAAGGTAATCATTAGCCGTCCAACACAACAGAAAACGTGGCGTGCCGTAACGCATCATTTTTTTTTTTACACTCTAATGATTTAGTGCAATAAGAAATTATTAAATGTATTAAATAAATATCAATAGATCCAAGGAAAAGGTAATTATTAGGTGTCCCACACCACAGAAAACGTTGCGTGCCTCTCAGACTACAGAATACGAGGCATCATCTGCGTTAACTGACTCGCTCTCAATCTCTTCCAGTGTTACTGTACCTCAAAAGGAAGATTAAACCAGAAGATTACAGGCCCCTTTCCTAACGTACTCTATAAAATTACAGGTTACTCGCCCAGCGCACTCTATAAATAGACTAGTTATCAACCGCAGGCGAGAATATTGAAACCATGCCCTGTCTCACTCGTCCCTACATGAGGTACCGTGATATACAAGGTTAGTAAAGATGGTATACTGTGGTTATAGGATTATAAGGAGTGAAGTTTACTTTGAGTGCATTGTACTAATAAAACTTGTAGAAACACCGAAGTCTGTGAGTTAATAGCGACACTCCCCTGGCTTCTTTGAATAAACGTACAATTGAATTACAACTTTACATTGTATTAACGTTGCAAAACCAACAAATTGACCATGTTATAAAAATAGAGGAAGACAATAAATCTAAAAGCTCATTTACAAACTAACATCATTATTAACTTCAAACGAAAAGGTTCTCTCTTTAGAAAAATTAATGCATTTAAGTCAACTTGATTATACCTTGCATTATATCGATTATGTATTAGTCGTTGATATAGGAGGAATCTAACATAGCCGTTGAGTTTCGTTGTATCTGTTATAATGTACTATGTACAGTATGTTGCTTATGTTATGTTATGTTATATATAAACACACACACACACACACACACACACACACACACACACACACACACACACACGCACACACACACACACACACACACACACACACATACACACACACACACATATTTATATATATTTATATATATTTATATATATATATATATATATA
>NC_061856.1:2211774-2219274 GCF_019202785.1 Penaeus chinensis | reverse complement strand
AAATTTAGATTGTTGACAGGTAGAGCATGAGGTCAGGTCAGCTGTGTCGTGGCCAGGGCGTTGTTCTCACGCCAGAGATTCCTGTAATTCATGTGGACGGTCAGTACAGAATCTTCCTTATCTTGTAACTGAGCTAGTTTTTTATGCTTAGAAGCTTTCAAGACTGAAAAATGGTTAGAAAAGTTACTATTAAGAGAGTTGCGGTAATGTATTGAAATGTACTTATTGCAGTTGACTTATCACGTGTCACAGGTCCCCCCCCCCCCCCCGCGCTCTATTATGAGAAAAAGGAAAGGAATGAAACAGAGACGTCGCTCAAGTTGGGTGAATTTAACGTGAAGGGTAACGCTATATTCATATTTTAGAATGAATAATATGTCTGACTATAAGGAACACACTGGAAGTCGTTTTTTTTTTTTTTTCTTTTTTTTTTCTAAAGATCGGTTAGCGAAGAATGAATTACATTCTTAGCGACAAATATAGAGAAGGTATGAATGAGAATGAATATCTCCGCAATATAGATGTATATTTGACCGATTTCTATATTGCTTTTAATTCATACATGTTTTCTTCAGGCAAGCGCATGGTGAGTCCAACTAGTGATTTATGGTGGTCGTGAGGCTTACTAGGAATATCTCTACTAGGAATATTTACTAGGTCGATATTCCTATGGCTATCTTAGAATGGCTTCTTCAGTCTTTTCCCGTAAGTAAGCCACTGCCAGACAGCGTTAAATTTTCCCACTTTTACGGTATTTTAAGGGACGACCTAACGAAACATGCATCTCGAAAACCCAAGATTTATTTCCTAGTATTAGAATTCTCTCTCGGGCGGGCGGGGAAGACCGGGGAAAAAAGTGGCATTATTGCGGCTGTCACCACGTGTCAACCGCATATGGTGGTGTTTGAGAATAGCTCAAATCTGATGGAAATAGTGGGTGGAATCATGCGTCAACTTCTTAAACCAAACTCAAATGACATTGTAAAAAAAAACAAAAAACTCTCGGATAGATACGCCATCGCACGAGCCGCCCTGCAGATCCCACCCGCCCACCCCGCCCACAGAGCGCCCCCGACGCCGCCCTTCGAGAGGCCCCAGGCCGTCCCGGGGGCGGGGGGGAGGGCGGCGTTTGAACTTGGCGCGGCGCGGGCGGTTGCCGGAGCCGCCGCCAGATGGCTCTGCGCGCCGTAAACCAAACTTGAAAATGGCGTCCATGAGCAGCGGTACGTACAGCCATCCTCCACTTTTCTGAGCCTAATTCCTCTCCCGGGCGCCCGCGGGGGCTGCTGCCGCCCGTGCCGTGTCCTGTGCGAGGTGTGCGGGCGTGGGTGTGGCGTGAGGCGCGTGATTGGTCGGGGGGCGGCGTGAATGCCAGTGTTTGAGCGAGCGGCCTCTCCAGGACCTTGACGAGCCTTTCTTCTCCAGGGAGGCTCGTCGTTCAATGATTTTCGCGTCTCGTCGCCCGTGGCAGCGCCCTCGCGCCCCCGGGGAGCCCGGCGCGGGGGGCGGCGCCGTCTCCCCGGCGGCCGAGCGGGGGCGCCGGGCCCAGGGCGCGTAGGCCTACCTTCCCGCTCTGCTCCTCGGCTCCTGACGACCTGCAGGAGGGAGGCCTTGGGCGCGGGCACGTGCCAGGCGGCGCCGGGCACGACAGGTGTCACGGCGGGCCAGGGGCTGGGCGCAGGAAATGCCAGGCGTGTGATGTCACTCGGGGAGAAAAGGGCACTCGCGGGGGACGTCCCGAGGGCGACGTCGGGGCGCTGTGGCCCGCGAGGCAGGCGCCCTTGGCAGCTGGCGGGGAGGCGGCCCCTCGGCGCCCTGTCACTTCCCTGGTGTCTGAACTGGACGCGTCATTTGTGCCGAGGAGAATTGGGCCTTTGTTTTGGGGCGCTTGAGCTGAGGCCGCTGCCACTTGGGCGACAGACGTCTGGACGAGAGGAGTGTTCTCAGTGGATAGACATTTTGCGCTTGGGTGGCAAGCGATCGTCTGGGTTTGTGTTGCGAGTGGCTGGAAATGCAAGCAATCGTGCGACTTTTGAAACTTGAGGTGACGGCAGGTCTGTCATGTGATCAGGACGCACTTGGTAATTTCCAAGAATGGTGCTACACACTCCTTTTTGTCTTTTTCTATGTGACTGTTTAAGGAAGTATTTTTATGCATTATTATGTTTGATATTGTTTTGATATGGAGGTGTAGGAATGCTCGACAAAAGACAAAATGAAGATTATAGCCTTAATAAGCCACAGAAACATGAAATGAAAAGAAAGTGAAGGGTAACCGTGTAATTGCTTCACACAGCCGCAGTGACTCGAGTGATTGTCAGTTAGTGCTTTACTGTAGGCCTGCAAATCATTAACACGGTTATGTTGGCTAAATAGAGGTTGTAGAATATCTTGGCATCTGTCGTCAAATCTGAAACCCGTCCAAGGTCTGTGTTGCAAGGAACAGCTCTTATTAGGGGCGGTGTCTGATGGGAGATTATAGGCCTTTGCTTGAGCACCAGAGGCGTGGAGGCCATGGCTGTGGGATGTTGTCAGTCGCCTTTTAGTTGTGTTAATTAGTCTGTGCATTTGTTTATGTATTTCTTTATTTAATGAGAAGTCCTTGTCCATCTTTTGTTTAGCTTTGCAGGTTCTCGGACGCTGTGTTAAAAGAAGTCATGGAAATAATGTCCTTGTTCCTATGTAGTTCTGCTTCTGGTTTTTGTCAGTCAATAATGAAAGTGAAAGAGGGCCTTTGGAGAAGAGAGATTGTATTTGGGAATTGGTTCAGGGATGAGGGGGTTAATAAGACAAAGTTTTGGCATTCAGTGGATTTTGCAGAGTAGCTTAAGAGATACAGGATCGAGTTTCCGATTATTTAAGTTTGATTCATTGTGATATAAAGTAGGGTAGTGATTTTATAGGGTTGGTGTTAGAATCATTATCATTGTTTCATTTTTTTCAGCTTGTTATTTATTCTCTTCAATTTTATTTTTCATATTTGGAGTGAATTTCCTTTACTTGTTTATTTTGCTTAGAACTGGAGTGGGATTTAGAAACAGGAATTATGTTGACAGTAGCATGAAATGCATATAGGTCTGTGTAGGAGAAATCCTTGAATTCATTATAATTTCCAGTCTTATAGCAAGATACAAAGAGGCTAGTAATGATGGAATTGCTATGAATGACTAATAGTAAGACTAATATTATTTCAAAAGTTTTTTGTTATTGTTTTGTTTTTGTTTGTTTGTTTTTTAAGCTAGGAAATATGTATTAAATGCAATATATGTAGAAAAAAAAATCTATGGGATTCAAGCAATCATTTTCCATTAAGTAGGTTTGTAGGAGAGGCCTATGCACCGAACGTATCTGAATCATAAAAGTTGCAATTTTGACTTTATCGTTACCTAGGAAAGTAAGACAGCCAGAAGGAAAGTGGCCAGCTCAGTAAATATTTTATTAGAGTAAAATGCACAATAGTAGTTAAACACACTGGGCTAATAGGTGGAAACAGAATAAGGAATGTGATAAGGGATAAAACTATAATAGATAAAAAAGAAACATAAGGGACAGTAATTCATGATGAACAATAGAAAGTTATGTCGGTATATATGGAAACAAAAAAAAAGAAGGGAATCGTAAGAATTGGTTCATTGGCACCGTTTATCTGTATTGTATATTACATTTGTCCTTTTTTTTCTTTTTTTTCCACCCACTTTGTTCAGCTGGTAGTTTAATTGTATCTTTGCTTGAAATGATCTTTCTTTGTTTGCATGCTTTCCCTCATTTGTTTGTTCTCTCACCATTATCTATTTAATAATTTTAATTATTCCAGTTATCTTTGCTTCTTTGTTTTCTGAAATTAAAACTCTTCTTCAGTTCTTTAAAGTACTTTTTTTGAAGGTATTGATTTTCTTTGTTCTGTATTTTTTCATACAACAGAAAACATTACTTTTCTTCATATTTATGTTTTTATTATTATTATTATTTGTATAATTATAAATAATTTTTTCCCCTTGTTTTACACTTATCATCTACACATTTATTATAGCTGTTAGTTTGTGTTTGATAATACTAGACATTAAGAGTTGGTTTATATATGTTATAACTTATTTGTCAACTTTGTGTTACATATTATTGACTTTTATTACCAAATATGTTGCTCTTTTCATCCTTTTTGTAAATACTTACAAGATGCTTGATGTGGCTTTCAAAATTCAGCAGTTTTCCTGCAATAAAAGTGACTGTTTTGTTTAAATTTACTGAAGCTTACTATGGTCTTTTCTGTTGAGACAGTGTCAAGCTGTAGCAAAGGTCTCTCTCCTTTGGCACTCCTGCAAAGGGCAACAAATTTTCTTCATGTATTTTCAGGCAAAATTGAACTTCAATGATGAATCACCGGGGATAACCAGTGACATGAATGTACATTATGAGGGTTTGTTTGCCTTTGCTGGAGTACTTTAGGTGTGGAGACTACTGGCAGATGCGAGGGTGTCTTGTATGTGTTTACCATTCCATTTCTTGGTGAAAAGGTGTATGTGTAGAATAATTTCACCATTCTGTTTATCTATTATTTACCTTATATATTTGTTTTATGCATAGTTTAATTTTATTATAGATTATATATTTTTTCCTTTTGTTTTTTGTACATATAATTTCCCTCCAAAAGGTGATAAAGTAATCCTTACCTGGACATATGACTCACCTTCGTACTAAGATTTGATATCTTGCTATTTCAGGCATGGCCAATGGTACCAACAAACCAGGTTACATGAGCAGTTTTATGTCATTCCTCGAAAACCAAGATTCAGGCGATAAGCCCAGCACTACCACGGGTAGGTGTTGTGGTCACTGTGATGAGGGTATCGGCATATGGTGCTTCTCTTTTGATTTGTGTTTTTAGTGTAATTATTATTTTCTAATTTATATTTAATGAAGAGGATTGGGAGTTGAAACGGCAGAACACGTGGTGTGGTTTGGTACGGAAGGGCCTCATGTGGTGCGATTGAGAAGTGGATGGGCGCTCTCAGTTTCCCTTGGGTGTCTTAATATAGGCTGTGCATAAGATCATTATCTGAAGAAAATATAAAAAAATTACTGCCCTTGATGAATGATATTGAGGTGTTGGAAAATGACATGTATTCACTGTTAAAGTGTGTTCTTTCGTCTCTCACGTAGGAGACCCAGGGGAAAACCAGTATGACCAAGATTCACAAGAGGGAGTGGGCCAGGAGGAATCAAACGCAGCCACCTCTGAAATAACATCCACTGGTGTGGAGATCGACCCCCCAGAGGAGGATATAACACCCACAGACCACACCCCTGCAGATCCAGACCCCGCAGTACAAAACACAGAAGTATCAGCCAACACAGACTCCAGTGAAAAGCCTTCAGGCACGGATGGAGAAAACACCAACAGTTCAGAGTCCACCACAAACAGCGATGCGGGAGAAATTCCTGCCAGCGGCCGTCGTAATGTAGCGCGCAGAGGACGACGGCGAAGCTCTGGGATGTCAGGAGGCATGTCACCTGGCAGTGGAGGTAGGTTGAGGCATAGAAAAAGGTGGCTTCAGAGATAGGGCATGTGTGGTAAATACTGGGATGTAGCTGGCTAAATCTGAATGGAATTTCTTGAGGTTTACATGTATTTCTTTATCATTTTCAAAAAGAGAAAATAGATGAAGTATATAGTATGTCATCTATAAAATTTTATATTTTTCCCTTCCCTCCCAGAAGTAATCCCACAGAGAGAGACACCACGCAGAGCAGCGCGGTCAGTCCAGCGCTACGGGAACATTGAACCAGATGGGTATGGGGACTCTGACCCAGACTTCCACTTGTCAGACTCCGATGACGATCCCGATTTCAACCCCATCAACAGAAAGGTAATACATTTTTACACAACTCTATTGTTGGTAAATTTCATGCTTGAACATCCACACTTGTGCTTATTCTCACACTCCTGCTTTTACTCATACACACACAGACATACATTTTGTGCTAAGTGAATAATTCTGATGTAGCTTCAGTGAAAGAAAAGAAGCTTAGAGGTGATTAGCATTTCTTTTGGAAAGGAGAAATGATAACAAATTGGAAAATAAAAACCTTATGGAAGTGACAAGAAAAAGAAGAAAAGTGAAATGCAAATGATTCTAAATAAAAGTGAAATGCAAATGATTCTAAATAAAAGTGAAATGCAAATGATTCTAAATAAAAGTGCTAATTGTTAAGTAATGTGATGAAAAGGAAAAAGGAAATGAACATCTATATCAAACTGATTACGGATGTGAATGCAAGCATGTGAAAGTAGCTAAGTGTGATAAAAAAAGAAGAGTGAATATCAGGAAAATTGAATCTTCCCAGAATGAAGTGTTCAGGTGTTGCTCAATTTGCTTACTATGGTATTATTTGGAATCTAAAGTGTGGAAATGTCAAAAATATATTTGGAAGATTAAAAGATTAGGCCATGATATCTGTTGAAATTACTGGGATGGAGACATTGTGCTGTGGGTAAGTAATGGGTAAGATTTATTTATAAAGCACCTATTGAGGAAGGTTTGATATTATTGAAATGTGAATAGTTAAGGAACAATATTCCTTTAAAAGTTCAGAAATATATTATTTTTGTAGGTAAATGTATACAAATAGTTTGAAAGGGAAGGCTTTGGTTACCAGTGAATCAAAACAAAATGTTTTATGTTAATTGTCCCTCAATTTGTTTTTGGCTGATGAGAAAGCCATCTGTTAGGGTTGGTGTTATTACTCAAAGTATAAAGGACAGATGCTTCAGGAATCACTCATTTCTGATTATCTTGCTACTTGACACAATTTCAATTATAAACATAGTATGTCTTCACATGTGTATCAGTAGCCTAAATAGATATCTACTTGACTCCCTGTTCCTAACATAGGAAGAGTGGTTGTTTTAGCTCTCTTGGTGTGGTGGGAAACATTTCAATATATTTAACACTTCAAGTGGTATGTTAACTAGTGACAGGCATTATTTAAGGTATAGTTTTTGATACGGGATCTCTTATTATTTTTGAGAGAGCTTTGTAGTATGTTATGCGAGTAGTGGCAGGGGAAAGGCTTCCTTGTGATGTGCCTCTAGTTTGCTGAATTTGGCTTGATCCATGGAAGGACAGGACACATGTTCTTTTGATGATTTATATGATCTAGGGATGAAAAGGGACTTCATAGGTTAGTGAAATCAGAAGTTTCCGTAAGGTAAATTTAATAAAGGTCCTGTTCTTGATGTTGTTGCTCGTATATTCAGTATATCTTCCAAGATTTTTAGGACATTATTCTTTGTATCAGTAGACATTGACGTACAAAGAACAGGTAAAATCACGTCTTACGGTTCTCATAGAACACATTGTATTATTGCGAATTTTAATAGCATTATGATAAATATAATTTCAATAATGATAATAATAGATTTGATATTAATAGGATCAGACAAGAAAAAATCCCCAAAACTTCAGGAACGTGTAAATTGGGTGAGGCCTTGAAGTCTGCTAA
>NC_061856.1:2181774-2194274 GCF_019202785.1 Penaeus chinensis | reverse complement strand
GATATACCTTCAAACCCTCATTTCTCAAGCTCTTGATAATAACTTCCTCATGGAGATATATGAAGAAAATGGTAAGATTCAAATATTAGTATTTTTACAGCTCTGTAAGAGAAAATTGGCATTTAGTATAGGCTATAGTAAAGACTAAGATCCAGAAAATATAAATATCACAAATGCTATTATTGGTACACTGTAAAACAACTCTGTTTCTGTTTTTATTCAGTGAATAAGAGCAACATAATGAAAGGCTTACAACCTGCACTGATGCAAGTATGGCAAGCTGTCCATTAGTTATAATTATACTTTGATTACATGCAGGACCAGAGTTGTATCATGTACTAAACATGTCTGTGCTTTGGATAGTCATTCTAATTTTGTTCTTGTTTTCAAGTTTGAGCTTCTTATTTGCTGGTTCCTGCTAATGTTAATGAGGGACTTATTTTTAAGTGTGTCATTACTTTCAGATGATTACTTTGTGGAAAGAGTGAAAGTCATTGATGAGTTAGCAGAACAGAGAAAGAGAAAGGTCCTTGAAATAGTCCAGTGGAATGAACAGTTTCGGGTAAGAGAAATGCCAGCTTTTGTTATATTTTGTGATTTTAATTTTGTTTGTATGTATTCTCATTTTTTGTGTTTGTTTTTTGTTCATCAGATGTTTATATATATAGAGAGATTTTATTATTTTCTCTTTTGATGTGCTTTCCTTGTTATAAAGAAGCAAAGAAGAGTAGATTTGCTTTTGTTTTGGTGTTTCACGACTAGTTTAAGCCACAGATACAGATATTTTTTATGATTGAGCAGGTATGAGATTTGATTTTATGAAAGTAAAATAAGGTATATTTTCATGTTCTAATGGAATATCCTGTTGGTGAAATACTTGGAAGATTTTTCTTTTTGAGGAGTTATTTTGTTAATATTCAGGCTTTATTTTAATTGATTTGATTTTCAGTTGTATTTTTTTGTTTATATTTTCCTTATACTCATTCTTTCCATTCTTATTCTGGGTGGCAACATAACAGAATTCCTTGGACACCTGGCCGTGCATAAACGTTATGATTACCAAAAACGCTGAGCAGTGCCAAGCGTGTTCCAAAGCGCCGGCCACCAAGCTGTCTCAGCTCTATGGGCAGCCGTACAACCAACAGACGCTACGATCTCGAGAACCCATGCCTTCAGAAATCGATGCCAAGGTAGGGTGTTGTGAGTGTTGTGTTGTATGTTTGTATTATTTTATTTATTTATTTATATATAATTATTATTATTATTATTATTATTATTATTATTATTATTATTATTATTATTACTTGAATTTATTGTGATGGGGGGGGCATCTTTAACCACAGATTTGGTATAACTTTTGAAGTTAGTTCTGTTTTGTTTGATAAACTTTTCTTCCCATATTTTTGCAACAATCATCCACCATGATTTATTTTCTTCAAAGAATGAGAATCCTCAGTTTTTGAGATGGTCCTTATGTGTAGTCTGTCACTACCATTATTTTTGTATTATTTTTATATAACAGCCCTGTAACAGTGAAAATTTCTCAGTCAAAGTTATTGGTAATTTTAAAAACATGTATACACCCAAAATTTCATAGCTTGTTAGCTGTCTTCTTTTTTAATATGATAATTTTTGTTTTCCTTTCAACATCTAAAATTACTTTAACCCCTTTCTTTCCCAGAACTTTGAGGTGTGCGATCGGTGCTCTAACATCTCGCAGATGTACAATAAAGTGTCCCACCAGAAGTACGATTACTATTCTCAATGCAAGTCGACCGTGACCAATATGCGGGTGACCCATCCCGACAAGCACACAACAACCATCCTCAGAGACTTGCTAGCCAATGACCATTGGATCATGGGGGTAAGGACTGCACTTTGGTCAGAGCTTTTGGGGGATTTAGACAAGTTTGATGATTGGTGAGAGAGCTCTGGTTTGATTTTTGAGTTTATCACCTGTTTTAAGCAAATTGGATAATATGCTGTTCGTGTCGTTCATCTAAATTGTTTGTCTATAATTCAGTGAGGTTTCCGTTTCTGAATTGGGGATAGTTACAGCTGTTGTAGCTAAAGCTGTAGAATAACGAGCTTCATGAAGTAAGAGATATGATTCTGATGACATAATGGAACTGCATCAATCGCAGTTCTTGTTTCATGAGGGTTTACATTCTCATTTATGCTTTTTCTATATTTGTCACAATGAACCTAACTCAAGCTAAACTAGTAGATATATATATATAGATAGAGATAGAGATAGATATAGATATACATAATCTTTCATCTTTTCTTCCCTCCTTTCCCGCTTTTCTGCTCTTCGTTTTTCTTTAGTTGTGCAATATGGCAGTAACACTGATTCCTGTTTCTTGCTTCAACAGTTGTTCCGGTCAATGTGCACAACATGGATCAAGGTGGACAGACTTTACCAGGAGGAAATGGAAAATTTAAAAGAAAATGAAAACGATACAACGTGATTGGTAGCTGAACAGTGAGAAACAAAACAGACAGACAAAAGAAATAAATCGAAGAGTTAATCCTGCTGTTCGAACCGTGTTTGTGATGGATTTTGTAGGGGGAGAAAAGGACGAGAAACGAAAAAAGTAACAGAAGTGTAATAGGAACAGTTTTAAGATATTAACTAATAGAAAAAAATGTATATTAAAAGGATTACCAGTGATGAGTTTGCATGGTTGGTCGAAACCAGCAAGTTGGATGGCATTAATAAATAAAAAAGCATGAGGTAATACTTCTTCAGCATCAAACCATCAAACAAGCTTTGTGTCAGTTCTGTTCCATGTCAAAATTTCTTTTTAATATTAGAATATAAAGATGTACGAAAGTAGCAGTGCTTGTTGTCAATTTTTATATTTGATAGAATAAGTGTGGAAACACCTCACAGGGCACTGGTAACCAGGAAAATCCCAAGCAAATTTTAACGAAGGAACGCTGAGTCAAGTTTCATGATGTGCACAAGACGTCATGCAGTGAAATTGGAAAAGAAATCATTACATACTTCATGTTCATTTGAGAAGGGATGAAAAAAATAAAGAGAAGGGAATATGAAGGAAGCTATAGTGACAGAAATACTTATAGGATTTCCAGACACTGTTGGAGATGATTAAGTGCAGAGGGCAAGTGCAAGTATTATGCATTCACAAAGATCAGGTGTGCTCTGACTACTGTCCAAAAGTTAGTGAGACGTTGAACTGCAAGATGATGATGTGTATAAAGTGAAGACTGATAACTAACTGTTCCACTGAAGCAAGTTAGCCAGCAACTAGGAAAAAACTGGTCCCTTTTTTTTTTCTTTCTTTCTTTCTTTCTTTTTTTTTTTTTCTTTTTTTTTTTTTTTCTTTTTTTTTTTTTTTGACTCAAGTAGTTATAGTTGAAGTCAAAAGTGAAAGTAAAAGTGTATATATATATATTTCTAAGAAATACAAAATCATGAAGGGAGGCGAGTGAACATTACCCTATGGAAAAGCAAAAGGTGGAAAAGGAAAGATTACCACCCCATTTTTAACGTTTGTGCGAAGAGGCATATTTTCCGGCATACGACTGAAGGAGAGGATCAGAAGTTGATTTGAAGATACAGTAGAACTTCTTTAAACCGTGAAGTGGGGCTCCTTGACTTCAGTGACTGTAATAGTATCCTAGTTTCCATCAGAATAAGTTTAGAAATGGTGACCTGATTGTAATGCAAACTTCCAGCAATCTTCCTCAACCAAATTTTCTCATAGGATATAAAAGTCTGTATGTATTTATTTAGAAATATTGACAAATACATGTTGTCATTGTGGCCAAAATCCTCAACTCTGTTAAAGCAATATTGTGCAGTCAGTTCTACCACCAAAAAGTTATTGAGAGTGTGTATATCTGAATTTCAGATTATATGCTCCAAGTTACTCTAGTAAAAATTTGTTTTAAAACATTGTTTTTCAGTGAATCATTGTCTCGTAGACTGGGAAGCCCATGGGATAGCGTTATTTGTTTTTAGGAGTTCTACAGTATGGTCATGTTGATGTTACACTAAAGAACTATTCCAGTACTGTTATGGAAGTGATACAATGGTGGGTCATGGGGAGTTCTTTGTGCTCACCAGTGGAGATTTCATGTCCTGAATACCTTGTGCTTTTGCTGAAGACCTGTCATTTACTGTAGTTGCTGCTATGATGAGCTGTTCTTGTGGTAAATTATATCTACAGCTACCAGTATAATACTTGTTCTAGAGAGCTGGAAAAGCCTTACACAAAAGAAAAGGGAAGAGAAATGATATGAAAGTACAGAGAGACCAGAAGGAGAAAAGCATTTCCTGCAACCTGAGAATGCGATAGTAATATCATAATATCATTAGATGTAGTTCAGATTAAATGCTGTAGAGATACTCATACTTGATATTACAAGGAGAAGAACAAGAGATGGGTAAGATGTCAGTTCGTGCAATGCGATGGTGTTCATTATATTTATTTTTTCTTCCAGTGGCATTGTCTCTTGCATTAACTTTTTTTTTTTTCTCTCTCTCTCACTCTCTCTCTCTCTTTCTCTCTCTCACCTTTTCTCCCTTATTGATGGCAGAGGTACACAGATAAACCTTTCATCCTTTAATGGTGATACCGAGTGACTTTAAGATAAGGTGAATTTTATTTACAGACCTTGGCTTACGATTGTAAAATGAATAATCATCAGTGAGCGTGACTTGTTTCAAGAACTCATATTCACTAGAAATAGCAAGCCTGGGC
Source organism: Penaeus chinensis (assembly GCF_019202785.1). NCBI lineage: Eukaryota > Metazoa > Arthropoda > Malacostraca > Decapoda > Penaeidae > Penaeus > Penaeus chinensis. The sequence continues at coordinate 2,189,541 of NC_061856.1, read as the reverse complement.
AATTACTTTAGAGAATTTTTATTCATGTTGTTGGCACAACTAGCTAGCAAGCTAGGTAAAGGAGCTAAAAAGTATAAGCATGGAAACTAAACTGCTGACCAGGGTATCAAGGGAACAGTCGCCTAGAATCGTGAACCATCTCATTTTTATTTGACTTATCTTAAGTTATTGTAAATCTGGATCCTGGTGTTATCTCAAAAGTATTTTTTATATATCACAACCTGGACCTGTAATATGATGATGAAGATGATGAGCACATTCTCTTTTATCCTTTACATTTCTCAGTTTCTGTGCGTCTAAATTAAAATAACTGAAATTTTTGTAGCGTCATGGAGTTTACAGTTCTGTCCTCAAATTTTTTTTGTTTTTCAAGGGGTCATGTTATATTTAAGGAAAATATGCTTTTTATTTCCTTTGTCTTACTGTAAATTGTTGTGCCAAATGTGGGAAAGCTCAAATTCACAGAAGTAATATGTTAATTTGCAGTAAAGTTGTTCTGCAATTTTATTTTTGTTATACAGTTTCTTTATAATAGAAACACAAAGCAGGTACAGATTGCAATGAAGTTGGAGGAAACACACAAAAACAAAAGTGATGGGTGTAATAGCTGTTAAGTTTGATGGATCTTCGTACTGTGATTATGCTCTGAATTGTTAACAAGCGTTCGTTATGCCAGTACAATGTCCTGCAATGTATGGCAGAGCTGGAGTTGCCATGACTTGCCTCTCTTAAAGCCAGTCATGGTAAATATGCTGGGTATGGAATAACACAGGTAGCACAAATGGTCTGTTCCTGAGTTGAGGTAAAACAAAGGCCCTAATTTGCAAAGAAGATCAGTCATCTTCTTTGGCAAGTTATAGCTACTTTTTTTTCTTTTCTTTTTTTTTCTTATGGACTCTGAGGAATGAAAGCAAACAATTTTTGGTTAGATTTAAAATAACCAGGAAAGATTTTCGTTCTAGAAAGATCTTTTGTATTTGTGATATCTACTGCTTTTAGAGTTCATTATTGAATGATATCAGAGTGATTTTAAAATGGCAGTTGTTGAGTAGATGGGTGAGAAAATTAGATTCTCATATGTTTACACAAGTTTTGTTTTTCTTTATGTAATGTTGAGATTTAAGCGATGGTAATACATGCAAGAAAGATGTGGATTATTCATGGGGTTAGAAAAAAAGAAAAAGAGTTGACAGGTTCTTGTCTGATTAATAAAGGGATCCTCTTTCTGAAAGCATTTGACAGGTGAATATTTTTTATTATAAAGATATTTTATATGGAAATGTTTTCTGGGGAAAGATGAGTACCTTTCCAAGCTCATTTTGATTGGTCTTCCATTTTACGTTTATGCATTATACTCTGCTTTAAATCAGTTTTATCATTCTTCTTACTTCTCTTGGTCTGACTGTTGAAATGTCAAAAATGTGATTCAAAGAAATGAGGAGGAAGGCAGTAGTACCCTCTGCCGCTATTTCCTTTCTTCAACCTCACTTGTGTTTGTCTTTGTTTTTTACGCATAATATATATCTGTGTTTGTTTGTGTGTGCGTGCGTGCGTATGAGTATGTGCATATGAGCGTGTGCATGAGTGTGTGTGTGTGCACATGTGTACATGTATATGTACTTATATGTACATGTTTATGTCTGTATATATTTTCACATAGATTGCATGGGCCTGGTGTTTATTACCTTGTTCTCTGCCTTTCAGTATTGATGTGTAATGGAAGAAGGCTCAGTTTTTCTGGTGTATGTGTGGATACAAGACATGGACTAAGGCGAGAATTTCCTATTTTTATGTTGTGGTATTTGATATATTTTGTATTTTTATATGTACTGTCTTCAGTTAAGTAACTGTTTTATCATTTTTTTTTTTCTCTTTCTTTCTTTTTACTTGTTGAATATTCATATTTTATTTTGTGGACTCCATTTATCTTCTCCTAGTAGAGAAAATCATTCTTGTTCTATTTATACTCATACTAAAACAGAAAAAAGTGTATCATCACAAAGTGTTTGTAGAATGAAGCAGCCTGCTTTTCTCTCTCTCTCTCTCTCTCTCTCTCTCTCTCTCTCTCCCTCTCCCTCTCCCTCTCCCTCTCCCTCTCTCTCTCTCTCTCTCTCTCTCTCTCTCTCTCTCTCTCTCTCTCTCTCTCTCTCTCTCTCTCTCTCTCTCTCTCTCTCTCTCTCTCCCTCTCCCTCTCCCTCTCCCTCTCCCTCTCCCTCTCCCTCTCCCTCTCCCTCTCCCTCTCCCTCTCCCTCCCTCTCCCTCTCCCTCTCCCTCTCCCTCTCTCTCTCTCTCTCTCTCTCTCTCTCTCTCTCTCTCTCTCTCTCTCTCTCTCTCTCTCTCTCTCTCTCTCTCTCTCTCTCTCTCTCTCTCTCTCTCTCTCTCTCTCTCTCTCTCTCTCTCTCTCTCTCTCTCTCTCTCTCTCTCCCCCTCTCCCTCTCTCTCTCTCTCATAATGTGGACCTAAATAAACTTCATAGTCATGGACACTTCTTTGTTCTTGCAAAAATATACATGTGCACAAAAGAGTAAACTATTTTATAGAATACATGATACAGGGCATGCAAACAACTTTTTTCTTTCTTGCTTTATCTTCAATACTTCTTAACAATCTGTAAAAAATGGTGCTGTTTGATAGCAAATTGACAAATTAAATATCAGGTATTTGAGTGATCAGGTTATAGCTCATTGTTTAGGGTATAAGCCATAGTTGGTGAGCATGATTAATTTTTTATTCATCTGTGTTTTGTCATTTCTTTCAGTTTTGTGGAAATATTTAAGAGTTAGCAATTCGCGGTTTCCTTCAAAAGGGAAGAAAACCCTTGCCCTTGGTAATGGTATATATGTACAAATTCATGATTGACTTGAACTGCATATCAGGCAGTTATGCACAGAGCAGTGTTCATATCACAACTTGGTAACTCATCAGGTATTTTTTTGGTTTGCAAGAATCATATCCTTGGTGAGTGGCAAGGGGAGGGGGGAGGGGAGGGGGGAGGGCATGAGAAACTGTTTAATAGGTAGCGAGTCTTAGCAACTGATGAAATGTCTCTATTATCTGCTGTAAGTTGAATAGTGTTTAGGTTGTGTTTACATGAGAAGGTATGATTCAAACCATGCATTACAGCACTTTTTTTTTTTTTTTCTTTTCTTTTCTTTTCTTATTTCTTTCTTTGTTAGGTAAGGAAATCAGTTAAAGAGAGAAATTAATTTTATGTTCTTAAAATATTGCCATGATTAATTTGCAAATTTGTCAGTTGTAAACAAATATATATTTAATAAGCTATCTTTCATCGTACATATGGACACCATAATTACAAGTATATAGTGACCATTAAAAAACAAACAAAAAACGTTTACAAGCCCAAGTGCAGTTTATTAACCTGAGTAGCACTGACTAACCTTTAATTATGCCAGCACGCATACTCCCTGTGTTTTATTACCAGTTTATACCGGAACAAAGTGTTATTGTCACAAAATTATTATGTAAAATAATAACAGTCTTTAATGCAGCGGCTTCATAGTATTGTACGACTGAAATTAGACAGAATGCGTATGAACAGGTGAAGTGTGTATATTGTAATACCACATGATTTGAATGTCAAATTATTACTTTTAATAACTGCATATGAGAATACAATTTTTTTTGGATATTTCTGATATAATTCTTCAAGGAAATGCATACAGGACAATAATAAGCCTTCTTTTCAGTCTGCAAGATGCTGCACAGTAACTGTTGTGTGTATGATAATGTATGTAATTAATTTTTTTCATACAGAAATCATAATTTATGAAATGGCTGGTATGAAGGTTTCATAAGAACTGTGTTCATATATTGTAGTATTGTCAAAACATTTCACTTGCATATTAAACACTGGTCTTTATATTGACTTCTAAGCAGAGATAATAAAGCGACAAGACCTGTTGAACAGTGGGCAGTATTTACTTATTTAACTTTTTTTTTTTTTTTTTTTCTTGTTTTCAATTGTTATACATGGAACACGCAAATATTTGTACAGATTTTCCTCCTGATTTCTTTCTCTCTCTTTCTCTTTCTTTCTTTCTTTCTTTCTCTCTCTCTCTCTCTCTCTCTCTCTCTCTCTCTCTCTCTCTCTCTCTCTCTCTCTCTCTGTTTTAAGTATGAAAGTATTGTAAGTATGCTCCTTAATAGGGTAACTATGGTAAAGTGGATAAGTGTACTGACATAGAGGCAGTTGTATTATCATGTCTTTTCCCCCACTAAAAAAATATATATAAAAATATAAAAAAAATCATACGCTAGGTAATATCTTCTTGTGCAACGGGACCTGGAAAAATAAGAAAACGAGTTTGTAATAAAGGAGTCGACAGCGAATGAGCAGGAAGTGGAGGTATTGTTGGTATCAGCAGGAGAAATTTCCACTAATAAATGTACATTTTCCTTTCTTGTGTGTTATTATTTGTCCTTGCATGTATGCACATAAGGTATGCTCTGTTCAACTTGCTTTCACCTATTAAAATATTTGCTGGGCTGCCATACATACCAAGCTATGTCTGGAAAGTCTGTCAAGACTGGAAGACTTGTTGAAACCATGTAAGCTATGATAACTAAAATAAGAAACTAGTATACCAGATTCTTACTGCACAGCAACTATTTTTTTCTTTTTTCTTGAGCTAGCACCTGATTTTCACCTTTCTGTTCCTTTACCCTATAAATTTCAGACTTCCAATTAATTAATCATTCAAATCTGAATGATGGCAAATGAAATAGAAAGGGATGTTAACAAATAATGGTGCTGGTCTGTTTTGATCATATGACATTGTAGATCAGAATGGTTGAGATATATACAATAAACTACTATGGTAACTGCTCAAATTTGACCATTTTCCAACCAATATAAATTGTTAGATTTATATTTTTCCAGAAAGACTCCAAAGTTTTAAATAAGTACCAGAACACACTTTAAACAAATTTCTTCCAACTTCATCCCACAATATTCATCAACTGGAGCTTAACTGGTGGTTAAAGAAAATGCCATGCTTCATCATATTTTAATCTCTCAACTTCATAACAAAATAATTTAGATTCAAGACTTTGGATACCTGCATTGTGCAATCACTCAAAATCAATTAACAATCAAAAACATTGCTTGAGGTCTAGGAGATGGTACAATAAGAAAAAATATAACAATAAATTAAAATACACGTGTTCATTCAGCATAAAACCTTCATAAGCTTTACAGAAACAAAACTCAAGCCCATACTAAAGGCAAATATAAAATATATGTATATGGATCAGAAAACCTACAGCCCCAAACTCCAAACACCTTCACAATGTCTAAGAAGCACTTGACATTCCATGCGCACTCATTCCTCTCTCCAAGAGCTTGAGCATGACCGGATATACTGGGGCAAACTGTGTGAGGTTGCGTGATCTGACATTGGCTACGTACGCCTCCAGGGCACCTCTCACAAGCTGCAATCTCTCGCGCTCATCACGATGCTCATCCAGCCAGTTACTATACCTGCTGACTGACCATCCAGCAGTCTAAGAGGGAGAAAGATGAGAGGGGGGGGGGGGGGGGGTCTTTGGTTAGTAACTCTCCACATCTTTGACTGTATCAAGTGCTAAAATGAGTTGAAAAACAGTTTTAGTAATAAGATGGTAAGAATGAATTCAATGTCAACATTAAAATCAACTATAACAAGGATAGGGTTAATATCATATTTATGAAGAAAAGAAAAATGATGGTAGTAAAACTATGATCACTAATTATTAATATCAGCCATCAACATAAAACTGTCTGACAAATCTATACCCAGCTACGTAAATTAACCCAATCGACACGGATGGCAAGAATAAATGCTATGCTCCCTGTCATGTAAGTTCATCTATTACATATAGATGGCTCTACAAGTGTTTAGTCACCAAGAAGTCAGCTATTAGTCCTACCAATATCCCTTTTTACCCTAATCTTTGATTTTTGGAAAGCTTCATTTGTATTATATTATTGTCTTTATTGTTACTAATACTTTATTTAGTAATCATACTATCAAATAGAATAATAACAGTATCAGTATTAATAGCATTAGAAAGAAAAACACATTTTTCTGTAATTTCAAGGAATGGGGAAATCAGGAATGATCACTAGTGCCTACTGATAGACTCCTTGGTGGCTGAGCACATGTGGAGCCATCTGTATGTAACAAAATTCACAAAAAAATACAGGGGATAGTACATGAATCCACTGTCATTGAGTTCATAGCACAAAGAATCTTAAGAATATTTAATAATCAATTCTTTTATGAGCCAAAACAAATGCATAAACATAATCTACCTGATGTGGAGAGCGAAGTTCCGGAGGAGCCTTAGCAAACAGGAAGTGCAGAATGACAGAGTAGGGAATGACATCTCCAATGCTGGGCGAAGTGCTGATGTGGTCTGTCGTCTGGAATAGCAGCGGTCGGAAGGTCCTCACGATGCGGTATGGCTTGCCCAGCTCTGATGGACGGCTGCACAGGGGGTTGATGGCCAGTTCCATCTGGGAGATAAGATAAAGTGTGAACACAAACACTGTGCCCCCTCCTGACACCCTCACTGACATCAAAACTATGAACTATGAACAATAATGAAGTAAGAATGAGAGTATTTATAGGTGAAGAGAAATCTAAGTTGAGAATTACAATACATACCTTTGCTATATGATGAATCACCATATACATATTGTTTGTGCTTAATCTGTAGTGTAGTGTAATAATAAAAAAGGTCTAGGCATAGTGGAAATGTGTCTACCAAATGTGTCTTGTGGATCCAAGATGATGCAAGGGGGAGGTGGGGGATTGTATTCATATTTTTTCAGTCTGAGCTGAATCAATTGAGCATGGCCTTTCAAAAACTGGCAGGCTGCTTTCCCAGTGTCAATTGGAGGGAGGGAGGACATATTTCAGGTACTGTTTGGCAAGCACCTTCCACCTATACCCCATGAAATCCACATCTATTCCCCCCTCCCTTTGTAAACCTTTCCCCCTCTGAACCAATAACACAAGTGCCTCATGGAGCCTCTTTTGACAAACAGTAAGTATAAAATAGAATGAACATAAACATATGCATTTCCCCATACCCTTTGTATCCCTTTGTTTCTCTGAACCAATCACATGAGCATCTCCTAATGTTGTTCCCACTTACTTTTTATACAAATAAATGTATCAAGTACAAAGAAAATGAACACCCCAAACAAGCAAACAACCAAATACCAGTCATACCGCCTTCACCCTGCATGCCTTTAACACTATGACATCTCACAAATGCATCACAAGATACCACACACAGAAATATTTCCACATTTATTTGTATACATGTATATGTATACAACAATGAGTTTCTGGTGGGTGGAAGAATGAGTAGACAATAGTCAATAAATAAATATATTGAAATAAAATTTAAAAACTAGTGAATCACATACAATTACAGTACACAATAGGGAAAACAAATAACATTAGTCATGAAGTTTATTATAATTAAATAAATGAATAGCAACAAAAATACAGACAACCTCAATCAGTCATATTATAAATATCAAACCATCCTACAAAGTCTAGAAACCAAATTGCTAACAAACCTGGGCAAAATCTGCTGCCAGTCGCAGTTTTCCACCATCTCCTATTGGACGCAAGAGACTTGCGTGACGTACAAACAATTCTAGGCATCTGCATGCTAGCATATGCACACTGCAAAAACCAGGATTTACATTAGTTAACATAATTATTACATACAAGGATCCGAGCTAAAATG
>NC_061856.1:2169274-2171774 GCF_019202785.1 Penaeus chinensis | reverse complement strand
GCTTATACTGATAATGATGAGAAAAGTAATAATTGTTATAATAGTAGTACTGCAACAGTAATTGTATTCCTTATGATGATGATGATAGAGGAAATATTATTAGATGTAACTATTAATCCTACATGCCATTTCCACTGTGTTCCCTCATAGATAGCTCCTTAGTCACCAAGGAGTCAATTACTAGTCCTTTTTATTGACCTCTTTTCCCTTTTCCTTAATTATAAAAAAGACCCTATTTTTTTAGTGCCATCAATATGTTAATGTAATGATCATGATGCCAATAATGATAACATTATCATTTTTCATAGTATTAGTAATTAAATAATTTCCCCCAAATTCAATGAAGGGAATTCAGGTGATATAAGGTTACTGATTGACTCCTTGGTGGCTGAGCACTAGTGGAACCATCTGTGTGCTACTAAATTCATGATAGACAGTACACATACTTGTGCAGAAATGGTGAATGATAAAAAAGTTATTTCACTTTTATGGAATGTATACCTTAAAGTATTGATATAGGTTAAAATCAATTACTTGTTGCTTTTTCATAAGAGGAAGTTGCAGCTAATCTATTTTTCACCATGTGTTCCCATAAATGGACTGAAATGTATAGCAATACAAACATTTATCTATTATTGTTAGGCTAAGTTGATTTAGGTTGGTTTAGATAAATACTGGGCTGATACTGAACCTCTGATAAAAGGCAACAGTTATACAGATTAGTTGTAGTTTATCACATGATGAGTCATCAGGAAGTCTCATGCAACTTTCTTTGTTTTGATAGTGGCAAATTATTTTTGCTCTCTACTCTAGAGTACTCATGATATGGTTAAAGGATGCAGTATGCTAGTCGTAAATTTTACTTCTTTTTTTTTATAAGGTTTTCATCAAGAAAGTGACACCAAGTAATTCAGTTTTTGATGGGCATCCTTTCAAGAAAAAAGTGTTTCTCTTTCATTTTGTATTTTTTGATGGAGTAATTTATTTGCTGCCTTGTCTTTCAGGAAACTACTTCAGCAGTTATTTCATTATGGGAGGGGAACGGTTCGACACAGCAGTGCCAGAGATGTATCTCTTTGGTGAGAACATGGATGTCAACTTCTTAGGTTCTCGTCCAGCTCCAGTAAGTCTTTTTGTAATCCCTCGAAGTTATATATATTTATATATATATATATATATATATATATATATATATGTATATATATGTATATATATGTATATATATGTATATATATGTATATATATTTTTTTTATCTGTTTTACAGCATGTCTTTTCTAGTAAATTGCCCTTAACTTTCTGAACACTTAAATTTTTACTAAAACAAGTCTTGGAGACTTTTTAGCAGCAAATGCACTAACCATCATGAGATTATTAAAGACAAGCATACAAATATCACATTAATTAAATTTGAACCTCTCTCTTCTCTTCCAGTTTCCCTATCCTGCTCCAACAGCAAATGAACCAAGTAAAACACTAAAGGCACTCCTCAATATAAGGAAAGAGAGCTTGCGCTTTGTGCGTGCACCAGACGACTCTGCCATGTTAAAAGAGGCAGAGGATAGAACAGCCACTACTAGATTTAACATTGAGTTCACTTTTGACTGTGATGTGCGATGTGCTATAACCATCATGTATTTCTGTACAGAAGAGGTGACAAGCAATGGAATAATGTAAGTTTTATGGGGCTTGTTGTATGTGTTTGTTGATTTTATAGTGAGTAATGTGATGGTTTCATTACATATTGGATCCTATGGTTATATGAATATTTATTGATGAATAATTTGCTGAACAATGATTTTCGGTTTATTGAGTATTGTTTCTTGTTTTTCAATTTCTGTTGATAGATATATTATTCCATCATTTGGAAATTTATGCCAGATTTAGGGCTTGTCATCACTCTGAACAATAGAAACATACAAAGAGTAATTTTGATGTCTTCATTTCCCAGCTACACTCCACGTGATCCAAACATGAATTCGGAGACCTACCACTACAAGCGAGGAGCAAATCAACAGTTTTCACAAGTATGCCATGTGTTTGACCCATCACTATACCCTGAGGAAGATCTGATGTACAGCTTTGACCGTGAAGTTATGCCCATTGTCATTTACTGTCTGGCAGAAGAAGGGGAAGGTTGGTTATTTTATGATGGTCATTTCGGTGTCTTTTTTTTTTTTTTCCTCCTTTCATCTGTTAGGGTTAATGGAAGTCCAGGAATATAGAATTATTGGCATAATTAACCTTTTTGCCGCCGGGTGGCATGTACGCACATGCTATGGCATGCCTGGACTATAATCAGGGTGGAATGTGCATATGTGCTGTAATGCGCTGGTCCTGTTTTCTGGGAGCATGTACGGTCATGCCTTGCATGCTGCCAACACAATCCCCCGGCAGCGGGGTCCAAGCCACTATGAAAATAGCCCGGGAGAGAGGGCCTTCGTATTTGGAAACCACCCGGCAGCATTGGGTTAATATATATGTGTTCATGTTCTCTTTGAT
>NC_061856.1:2161774-2164274 GCF_019202785.1 Penaeus chinensis | reverse complement strand
ACTTCAGATGCTTTATTGAGAGCATCACAATCAGATCTGGCACAGGGACCCTGGAGGACTCTACCACACAGACCGAACAGCCGCCCAATTCTTGTGAGATGAATAACAGCTCATCTGTAGTTCCTGAGGTATGTGGTTTTATTCGCTTTTCTTATTATTATGATTTTTTTTTTTTCATATGCTTGCTCTGGTCCTAGCATCATTTACCTGTGTTTCTAATAGGTGTATGGTGGCCTTTTTTTTGGACTTTATCAGTATTAGGAGTGTGTGAATGACAGTAATGCTAAAAAGTATATTTATGAATAGAATCAATGCTGAAAGTTGGATTTGTGAAGAGCATTAATCTATTCTCTGACTGTCTGTCTCCTGCCCTGTCCAGATGCGTATGTCAGTTCTGCTTGCTCAGGAGTCAGATGATGTCACAAGTACAAAACTGGAGAACATTGCAAGCACCCCTGTTTCTTCAGCAAAGAAGAAGGCAGGCCGCAAACATTCCCGGGAGAAGCAGCAGTTTGGTTCTAAGGACAGCGTAAAAATTGTGAATGAAATTGGGGGACAGCGTAACAAGGAAGTATGATAAACTTCTAGTCTTTGGTTTAATGCCCTTAAACAATGTTTAACCCAATGTCGGCTGGTTTATGTCCTGTCCCCTTAAGGTTTTAATGAATTTTGTTATATGCAGATGGCTGCACATGTGCTTAGCCAGCAAGGAGTCTATCAGTTGGCCTTAGTGACCGATCCTGATTTCCCCATTCCTGGAATTGGCGGGAAAATGTGTTTTTCTTTCCAATACTGTTAATATTGACACTGTTATCATTCTTATTGATATTATGATTATTAAGTTGATATTAGAATATTAATAACATCAAAGACAATAAAATGATAGAAATGAAGCTTTCAAAAAATGAAGGAAAAGGGTAAACAGATAAGATAGGTAAGACTAATAGCTGACTCCTTGGTGACTAAGCGCTTGTAGAGCCATCTATGTGTAAAGACAATAGATAAACTTTTATTACAGTGGGCATGGCATTGTAGTCTTGCCACCCGCACTCATTGAGTTAAAGGGGACGCTGAAGGATCTTTTGGTGCTGTTGTTGCTTTTGTTTTGATCTTGGATGTTGTCTCTGTAATTGTTCTAAGGGACTAGTTACTTCAGCAGACCAATTTACTTCATTTAAACATTCATGAACAACTTTGCTTTAGATTGAATGTTTTAGTTTAAATGAACTATTACTATAGTTCATTAAAGTTTATGTTGGTTACTGTGGATGGACCTTAATGATAAAGAAAACTATGATTCTTTAAGATTACATAGTCTTAATCACAACAGGCACATACAGGGTCAGTGTGTCACTCAAGTTTTTCATGTTGTTCTTGATGTGTGTAGTAGCACCTCAGGCATTAAGTGAAACTGATAGCTTGATGGACTTCAAAGATTGTATTTATTTTCAGACTGTGAGTGTGAGCAAGACATAAGAAGTGAATGCTGTTCAGATTTAGTGATATCACACACTACTCACAGATCTTATTTTTTCTTGTTCAGTGACATGATGGTTAAGTTTGACTTTGTAAAAATGTATATTTTATATCAAATATATTTGAAATCACTGATCAAGATCATTATGATTTAAGAATAAGGTAAGGATGGTTTAGATTAGAATGATGTTGCAGTTGGGCAATCATAGTCTCCCAAGAATTTAGTTGAAAAGCAATTAAAGTTAGTATCTTCTTTGAATTAAAGGTAAAGTGTACAAAATGATGAGATGTTTCAGTGAAACTGAAAGATAGAGAGATATAATTTTGGAAATCACTTAGTATTGACTCCCCCCCCCCCCCCATTTTATGAGAACCTACAATCAGGTTGAACTCATTCAGGAAAGTGACTTGGTATTTTCCTTGCAGCTTTATAGGGTTTTACTTGTAGCTGATTTCCTTGTTTACGTCCGTAGCCTGTGGACCCAGCAGAAACACGAAGCTTATTGGATGAAGACAAATCAGAGATCGACGCTGGTGTTAATAGCAGCCAGGACCCAGCCCAACAGCAGGCGGTGCTGAATCCTGAGGAACAGTCTCAGAAGGAGCTGCGAGCCCCCCAGGCAGAGGCAGAAGTGGATGAGGAGGAAACTGGAGAAGAGGAGCCAGAATTGGAAGAGGAAAACATGGAAGAAATGGAAGGAGAAGAAAATGACACCGAGAATTCGCTCAGCTCCCTCCCTACTTTAGCCATGAGGTGTGCTCCCAACTCAGAGGTCGACGTGGAGGACAGCATATCGCAGGCTCCGACAGAATCACCCGTTTGGACCCCCAGAAAGGTATCATTGAACTCTGTCTGACCCCTTGATTCATTCCTCTTTTACCCAACACTCTGCAGACTCCCTCACTATAGTGTAGACAAAGATGATGTGCGGGAATGGGATGTATTTTGGCTTTGTTCTTTACCATACTGACAAATACAGTTCTTGACAACACACGACTGATCACGTCACCCAAACCACACAAA
>NC_061856.1:2156774-2159274 GCF_019202785.1 Penaeus chinensis | reverse complement strand
CACACACACATATACATACATTCATACACACACCCCTACCAACCTACATACATAAAAACATACATACATAAAAACATACATACATCCATACATACATACATACATACATACATCCATACATACATCCATACATACATCCATACATACATCCATACATACATCCATACATACATCCATACATACATCCATACATACATCCATACATACATCCATACATACATACATCCATACATACATCCATACATACATCCATACACATACACATCTATACATATATATAGATGAGCATATATATGTACACACACATGCTCACCACGCACACATTTTCATTTTCATTTGCACTTTGCAACACAAAGTGTGTTTGTGTGTGTCTGCATGTGTGTGGGGGAGGGTGAATGGGTGCATGCACACGTGTTCACATGAGTGAGTGTGTCAGTGAGTTTGTTTGTCTTTGTATGTGTGTGTGTGTGTGTGTGTGTGTGTGTGTGTGTGTGTGTGTGTGTGTGTGTGTGTGTGTGTGTGTGTGTGTGTGTGTGTGTGTGTGTGTATGTGTCTGTGTGTGTCTGTCTGTCTGTCTGTCTGTCTGTCTGTCTGTCTTTGTGCTTGTGATTATGTCAGTGTATGGATGTCTGAGTCTGTTATCCAGGGTCTTAGAGCCGTGTTTAAAGCATGCTTCTGTCGTCTTCCTTTTGCTGTCTTGCGTATGCTCTGCATGAAGGGCTGTCACTTGAAATGTCTGTCTTGCTTTTTAAAGATGGCATTCTCAGTGTGACAGCTTTTATTCTCACAAAATGATTTAATGTAGTTTATTTTTGTTTGCCTTATTTATTTTGTGATGTTTGTGTTACTTTTTACTGCGTGGTTTGACGTGTCCAGCTCAAGCTATTGTTGTAAGCAGAGAAGTCCAAAGATGAAACATTCTTTTGTGAAGTTAAACGTTGAAGTAGAATTTTGAGGGCTCTGAACAGAAACTAACAATCACAAGCAGTCTTTTGATAATGGACGTCACAAGCCTTAGGAGTAATGAAGACTATCAAATTGTAGATAGATAATTTATTTTATTAAAAGTATCTATTTAATGTGCATTTTATGTAAACCCTTTTTTAGAAGTAAAGAGATAGAGCACCCTTTTATATGTTTTGTTTTGTATGGTGTCTTTGCTTTAACAAAAGTTAGAACTTAGTGTTTTAGAAATGTATGTGTGGTTTTATTGGCTTTTGATTGTTATATTACATGTGAATTAACAAGAATCTATGCCAATAAATGCAGTGGGATAATGTTCTGCTTTTTGTTAAATGTTGCATAATTGCAAGATGATTTCATGGCTTTTTGAGCATGCGTAAATAATCACTTATTGCTTTTAAAAGATATTTAATCTCTTTTGATGTGATATTCATGAGTTGATGTTATACTAATACCACATTCTCTTATTAATACTGATAAAACATACCCAAAAAGGGATATGGACCTGACAGTATAAAATAGTACTACCTTATCAGACTTATTTGCATAGATAAGCAACCATAAACCATTCTGACAGTGACAGGCAGTACTTGACAGCTCTCATTGACGGGCATGACGGGAGTGAGGAAGTTGTATTATATATATATATATGTATATTTATATATATATATATATATATATATATATATATATATATATATATATATATTTGTTAATAATATTTTGTGCCAGTAGGAAAGGAAATATTGGATGCTGAAGGTTTTTTTTTTGTCTGATTCTCTGTTTTAGAGAAGTTTAACCAGATGTATATGGTCCGTGGAATATCATCTCTATTTTGTTTATGAAAAAGGACAAAGAAAGTCCAGTCATTCCTTTCTAGAAATAGTGGTGGAAAAAGAAAGAGATTTTAAAGAAGCATTTCTGGTAAATATATGGATTTCTTGTCTCATCAGATGTGTGTGTGTGTGTGTGTGTGGTGCGCGCACACACACACACACACACACACACACACACACACACACACACACACACACACACACACACACACACACACACACACACACACACACATATATACACATATATACACATACACATACACACACATACACACACATACACACACATACACACACACACACACACACACACATACACACATACACACACATACACACATTTAAGTATATATGTATACATATGTATATATATATATATATATATATATATATATTTATATATATATATACACACACATATATGTATATATGTAAATATGTATGTGTGTGTGTGTATATATATATACATATATATATATATATATATATATATATATATAATATATATATATATATATATATATATATATATATATATATATATGTATATATATATGTTTATATATATAAATATATAAAATGTATGTATATATATGTATGTATGTATGTATATGTATACACATACGGATACTTATATTTGCATATATTTGTATGTATAAGTACATATATGTATTTATGTGTGTGTATATATATATATA
>NC_061856.1:2144274-2151774 GCF_019202785.1 Penaeus chinensis | reverse complement strand
TCCTTTTTTTTCTTTCTTTCTTTATTCAGTTCTATTATTATGATGACTGTCATTCTCAAATTAAAGTCACAAATGATACCCATCACAGTATGAATTGTGAGGTCTTTTGTATTTTTGTTCATTTTGCATTTCTTAAATTTTGCAATATGCAGAGTGAAAGAATTTACAAGGTTTGCATATATGAGCCAGATGTATGTAATGTTGCTTTTGTCATAAGTAGGGAATTCTTTTTAATATTGAGAGAAGGTGTGTCGTTAATTGTATTTTAAAATATTTCAGTCGTTACTGTCTTTATCATTCATTTTTCTCGCGCAGCAAAGAGTTGGTGCATAAAGAACTTGGTATGTATAAATTGTAAAAATTGAATAATTAGCATAGTATTGTTCGTATATCAATTTTATTTGGGTCATTTATGGGCTGTTGGAAGGATTATCTCCTCAGTTGACAAAAATTATCAAGTTGTTACGTAAAAGGGTAAACCAAATATAGAATTCTGATGAATGATTAGCAAAATATTTGCTTTAGATATAATCCATTAGAAAGTGTCAGGTTACTAATAAAAAGATATTAGTATAGAGTTTCACTGATCAAAACAAATTATGAATTCCATCCGCTGTTTTTAGATCTGCAGTAAATCTAGCAATTATAGTTTGGTACCAAAGGACACAAAGGATTTTTCTTTTTCTTGTTTACTGTTTGTTCAAGTCCTTTTCAGCTAAGAATTATATGCCTGTGATATTAAGCAGATCTGCTGTATCTATTCATTTGTATATATCAACTTTTGTTTGTAATGCTGTCCTTATCATAAAGGATGAATGTGTTCTGTCTCTCACTCTGTTCACATATCGTTAGAAAAGTTCACAAGGTAATGGAATACGTCGTTTATAAGGGTTTAGTGTTAAACTTTTGTTATTAATTTCTAAAATGTATATCTTGCAAATATCAGAATATAAGAGATATTTACTAGGCTTGAAGTTTACTCTAATGCATCACATGTCATTCAAAGAGATTCATTTTGTGACATAGTTAGACATTTTTGTTATTGATAGGGAAGATTAAAATGCAGTATTCATCACATACAGTATATGAAACTGGAGGCAGTATTTTTCATCTTTTGGACACCTCTGTGAAAGTTTTGCAAATTTCATAGATTTCATGAACTCTTTACGGGTTGAAGAGATGCATGCAGTGGAGAAAAGGGAGATAATTAAGTTATGTTTGGTTATAAGGTAGATTCAGCATAGGTGATTTATTGTTAATGCTTTCATTGTTGTTATTATTATTTTCTTTTAGTTTTTATTATTATTTTATTATTATTATTATTATTATTATTATTATTATTATTATTATTATTATTATTATTATTATTAATATTGTTGTTGTTTATTATTATTATTATTATTATTATTATTATTATTATTATTATTATTATTATTATTATTTTTATTTTTATTATTATTATTATAATGATAATAGTAATAATAATAATAATAATAATAATAATACTCATACTCATACTCTACTACCAATATTATTACAATCATTGTTGTTGTTGTTTTTTCCTTTACTATTATTTTTATTGTTTTTTTTCTTTATTATTACTGTTTTATTATTATCATCACTACTACTTTTGTTTTTATTATTTTATTATCATAGTAGCTCTGTGATTTTCAAAATATTTCTGCACAACCATTGCCTGAAGAATATACATATATATATATATATATATATATATATATATATATATATATATATATTTTTTTTTTTTTTTTTTTTTTTTTTTTTTTTTTATGAGTTATTGTTAACTCATACTTTTTTTCATTATAGATGGATCAAAAGAAATTGAGGTTATGTATATAGTGCAAGTGCATAATTATTCATGCTAGATGTTGAAGTCATTAGGAAAATAATATCATTTTCAAATGGAGAAGATTGATAGAGGGAGGTTATGTCAAAATATTAGATTTACTTTTTTTTTTCCCAGAAGCTATTTATAATGCTATATCGCATGTAGTTACGTTGTGATTGAAAAATTGTGAAGATAAAGAGTGTCCAGTCAGGAAGCTCAGTCCAAGAGAACTTAATCAGACTTGTAGAATATAATTAATGAAAGTTTGATGGAATGAAGTGTCACTGCATTGAGTTATGTATATTTGAAATTATGATTAAAAAAAAAAAAAAAAAAAAATTGAAAGTTACACTATTGATTGATTGTGCAATAATTTTCAAATTTGTATGTAAGTAATATTTCTGTGATATAATACGATTACTTTATAATTTTTAATGGAATTTTTTTTTTTTTTTTGGCTAATTTTAAGACAGTGTATAAACTATAACATAAAAATTAACATTAATTTCTGTAGACAGATATTAGAAATAATGTGTACAAATGCGGTAATATACATAAGATTAAGGAAAAATAAAAGTTATTCTAAAAATTATGTCTTTTTGTATATCCAATTTACTTAACCCAATGCCGCCGGGGAAAATGAACAAAAAATGGGGAAAATGCTGTGCCTATTTTCTATATTTTTTTGTGAAATGTCTGCCTATAGATGGCTCTGCTAGTGCTTAGCCACAAAGGAGTCAATTAGTTGTGACCCTACCTGATTTGAATTGGCGGGAAAAACGTATTTTTTACTAGTGCTATGAATATCGATGGTGTTATTTTTATTATAAATATTATAATTATTATCATGTTTTTTAATATAAGTAACAGCAAAATAAGATAACGTAAAATAATTTGTAAATCAAAGAAAAGGGTAAACAGGCGAGACGGGCAGTACTCGTAACTGGCTCATTGGTGACTTGGTGCAAGTATAGCCATCTATGTGTAAAAACAATCAAACAAGTACTCACAGTGGGCATAGCACGTGTCTACCCGTCGGCAAGGGGTTAAAATATGCTTTCCTGTAAGAAGTGGTGTGACTGTTTGTGTTTTTGTTGCAGTGATTAAAAACAAGAATCTTCCTAGAGAAATGTTAAAAGGTCTTACACTGGTTACTCTTTAATTGAACAATCAGTGGGCTGCATAGAGGCTGATTTGGAACTTAGACCAAGTCTGATAAGGTTGCCTCAAAAGACCTGACTGGTTTGTGTGGCTTAAATCTGTGCCTGTTCATTTCCCAACCAGTTTAACTAGTATACTTGGAAGAGGCAACAGGAATTTGTTGTTTTTATCACCACTGTTATTTCTATTTTTATGCATATTTTAGCAGGTTTTCTTTATTACTGATAATTGTTGCACTTACAAGTTATCTATAACAAAAGGGTTATGAGAAATCAATAGTTCTTTACTTTCCATCTTTGTAATTAAAAGTTTTCCGTCTTACAAGCTTACTACTCAGGAATGGGGGGGGGGGGGGTGGAGCAAGATGGTAAAGATTGTTGTATGACTGTAGCCTTTCATCAGTATTTACTAATATATCCTTTCCATTGATGTCATAAGTGTAATTGGTATTTTCTTTCAGGAATTGTGAACTTTTTTTTACAGTATTTCAATAATAAAAAACAAAAATCAAATAAAAAAATAAAAAAAATAAAAAAAAAGCTTAAGACAACTATATTTTCAATAAGCAAATCTGATGCAGGGTTAAAGATTAAAATTGAAAACAGATTAACTTTTGAATTTTTCATTTTATTATATGAAATTCCATACACAATGATGTACAAAACATAGCAGGAAGACCAATAATACATTGTGGTAGAGTGCCACACCTATTACACAAAAAGTAGTGAATATAATACACAATATCCAATCTGATTTCCCTTTTCCTTACTAAAAATACTGATAATTGGGAGAGAATTTTCAAAAAAAATATTGTATATACAAGCCGTATAATTCTTAAATGAAAGTAATTCTGGATCACATATACTATCTTTGATGGAAATAAAGTCTAAAAATTACCTGGAAAAGGGGTTTTCTTTCTCAGAAGAATTTATCTACATATCAACAATAAGTGATAGCTCTGAGAGCATGACACTTAAATGAAGATGATGGCACCATGTGTGGGAAACGACACAGATTTTAAAAACGCCTTCTGAAATAAACCTCATGTACAAAGCCACAGTAATAATGAGCTGAGTGGATGTGGCATGGGAAGGATGCACCAACTACGTAAGAATTGTTATTTGAACCACATTACTCACCGGCTGGGTTATCTGGTTGCTTTTAATATACTTAGTTACTACCAATAAAAGCTTCCTTTTTTTTTTGTTTTTTTTTTTGCTAAAAGCCATTTTTAATGCAAATCATGAGGTTCAACAAAAACAATAATTACATACTTTTGTGTTCCATGTATGTGTGACTTTGTTAAGGCATAGTTTATAATAAATATGAAGAGATGGAATGAAAATCAAACCCATTTTTTTTTTTTTTTACTCCCTTTGTTAAATAGCAGTTACTTTTAGATGCCTCTTTTTAAACTGTTATAATGTTGAATGTTACAGTCCATTCACAAACTCTTCTAAAATCTCCAGATTCTTCTGTAAAGCATAAATTGCATGAGTTAGCTGCCAACCCATCACAATATTCTGGCAGGCAGATTCTTAGCAAAGGCTGATATCATAAGACAAACCTAAAAAAGAGAGTTCAATCTTTACTTACAAGTATAAAAAAAAAAAAAATGCTGGCAAAGTGTTATGCATATTGCCAAATCAAAGCATAAGCTGGACAAACTTGCTCTGAAATTTACTAGCATAAATGCAGAGAGACTAAAGAAATGCTTTGTGAATAATTTGTAGGTTATCTCACAAACCATGTACAGGTGCATGTGCTGTGTGAATATAAAAAAAATTCTGCTCTTTATCTCCTCACTCCAACCTCTCCTAATGCCCTTGTCTAGAGTTGACTATGTCTTCTTTACACAAATGATAGTGAGCTGTATAATCACAGCAGACTATGAGACAAACATGTCATGATATATTTGAAGAAAGCTCAGCTATATTTAAGTTTATATATACAAGAAAAGAAAAATACTTGTTTTCCCTGAATATGCTACTTGCGACTAGCATATGCATGTATGTATGTGTTTGTGTGTGTACACAATGGTGTGTCAAAGTGTGTTGTAGCACAAGTATGTGTTAATGTCCCATGTATTATACATTAGCTGTTATCTGCATATTTTGCATATTTGCTAATGCTTGCATTTTATTCATGTAAATATTATATGGTTCACATTTGATTTTCAAAACAAGCGCCATTAACATCACTACTTTCTATAATGTGTAAATGCAATAAATGTTTTCAAATTAATATCATTCATGCATACAACACTAATCAAAATGAAAATGTTGGGTACACCTACATAACACATTCTTGAAACACCTCTGCAATTATTTTTTATTGGCATAAGGAGAAAAACGAAGGAAAGGAAAAAATACCAGAAGACGAAGAGAACAAGAAAGGTAGGAAGTGGAAAAGAGAAGCCAAAGGAACAAGAAGAGCATGGAAAGAAGGAAAATACTTGGCACAAATATTACTTTTAAATTCAGAAACAGAAGAAACTGCATTTTGATATGAAAATGATAATCTGTGCAACACTAATATCCATTACCTTATGTAATTCATGATATGGTAATTATCAACAAACTTTTAAAAAATGGATTTCAGTGGATCTCAGCAAACCACAATAATGCAGTATATCCTATCATAAAGGAGAAAAGAACAACAAAATTTCATACTCCGGTGGTCTTGTTTTTGGACTGTCCATAGGATAGCGGGCAATGGGGGTGGTCTTACTGAACAAAGCTACATAAAGAATGTCTGGTAAGGTTATCGCATATATACATAACTTTATGCACCAAGTAGCTATAGTTCATCTTGAGGAATGTAAACTAAAAACTATTTTAAATGCAAGATATGCTGCATTATGCTGTAAAAATCTTCTCTAACCAATGAAATACACTTTTTAGAAATTGATACAAGTAATATGTATACATATATAAATACATCCACATACATATCCTGATACTTCATCATTAAAATATCTGGCAAGTAAAAAATCATATTTTTCTTGCCCTTTTAACCTTGTGTAAACTTAAGAAGAACAATGGCATTATCAATATTCTCTTTATCAGCCTGAGTGTACATGGCAAAAGACAATGCTGTTTTCAGCATGACCCAAAATACTGCTAATACTTAAACAGACCATGACTTGGAAATCAGAAATTTGTTACTTCACTGGCAGAGTTGTGTAAAACTTTTCTCTGATACCTATAAATAAAAAGACTAAAAATCTTTCTTATATTACTATACACTTGTCTAGAATTAAAAGTAGCAAAACATCCAGTCTTGTCTCAAAATTTAAAATAAAAGCTGCTACATACCTTCCACTGGTCTATCAACACCAGTCAGACACCTTTGGGCATCTTGCGTGTAAAAGCTAAATAGATGGAAAACAAGGACTTTCACTGATATATTATCACCTGAAATAAATTACTTAGAGTAGATCAAGCTTAAATTCAAACACTTTGAAATTCTATCCTCATCAGAGTCTCACATGCATGCACATTCCCTGAAATAATCACTAGTAATTAACTAGAGTATTAACTACTGAACATGCTAACATTCACATGGACGGCATGAATGGCAATGCAGAATATCTGGTTTGTATTGAAAATAACACTACACACACACAAGTGTTATTAGGCAAGGCTAAGGCATCATTAATTATACTACTCTGTTTTGTACTGAAAACTTGCCATTGTGCTGAGAATCACATTCACTTGAAAAAACGTGGTCCTCTACCGAGATTCAAATCTTCCTCGCGGGAAAATTCTTGTACCCAAAGTGAAAGACCTCCACAGAAGTAAGCTTGCTTTTATCAACAAAGGCAAGGATCACAGAACTTTTAAGTAGTGAGGCAGTCTTTGGAAGAGAGATCTAAAAATAAATCATTAGTTGGCTGCTAGTCTGTTATGGACTGCTTTTCACTTAAACTCCACCTGGGACTCATCCCCACTCCAGCTTGGTTTTTTGTTTGCCTGATAGACTAGAGGTGGTGAGGAAGAGGAACCCAACTCAGAAGTCATTATCATTGCAGTTATCGTCCATCTTGAAACATCTTGTTATCTCTTCACCGCTGTTCACTGAGTACTTGAGATCCACGTTAAGGAAGCGATGGTTGGTAAGATCCTGTGTGATGTGGAGTTCCCCCTTGACCTGGTTGTCTTGCTCAAGGGGAACTGTGGCCAGCGGCAGCACAGTGTTCTGCCAGTGCGTATCTTCATTGTCGGGCGAGGTCGAGAGTTTCATTCCACCAGGGAACCAAACGTCAAACCACATAACCATACTGTTCAGCCGCCCAGAGCCAATGCTAGCTAGGTTGAAAGAGTGCGAAATGTTTCGGAGATCTTCTGCCTTGACAGTGTTTAGGTCCAAGTCACAGACAGGAGTTGGGAAACTAAGCACATCTTCTTGAGCCACCATATGAACATGAACAACGTCTGCAAAGAAGGGTTGTACACGTACATAATTCACTGTTAAGAATTATCTTGACA
>NC_061856.1:2126774-2136774 GCF_019202785.1 Penaeus chinensis | reverse complement strand
GCAATATAGAGCTTGGGTTGTTCTTTACATGCTGTCAAGTCACTAAGGAGTCTTCAAGCTCTATCTTGCAAGAATGCAAATGGAAGAGGTTAGTTTGCCACGGCACAACTGTCTTTAGCAACTGCCTAAAACTACTACAACTGACAGTACACATCAAATGCAATTAATGACTAATCCATTACTACAACGGAGCTGATGATTTGCACTCATCAGGTTATCATTGGTCATCATAAGAGAAAACCCAAATATCTGAGACCAAATACAAATTTACTCACGTGGAGCTAAAGACTCTAATTACCCGAAGACAAAAATAAAAATAGGTAACAAATTTAATTAGCTTCATTTCAAATCACCTTCCCTCTCCAATTATATAATAGTCAGACAACACTACTGTAGTTTTTAAAATATGTATAAGTGTGTGTGTGTGTGTGTGTGTGTGTGTGTGTGTGTGTGTGTGTGTGTGTGTGTGTGTGTGTGTGTGTGTGTGTGTGTGTGTGTGTAAATCCCCCCCAAGACCTCTGCTCAAAGAAGTGTTTCCGATAACTCCTTTCCTGCCTTTGTTCCCACGAATAACATTTCTCCGGCCTAATTTACGCCCTAGTCCCTCCTTCCTCTCCAGCAGCCCACCGCTCTTCCCCCGTGTCGCTTATTCCCCGTTTATCCCCTTCCCTCATCTCCCGAAAACATCAATTCGTCGGGACATCTCCGGGAGAGAAAAAAGCTCATTCATAAAGATTGGAAAATAACCCCTTTATTCCCGACGTCGAGCCCTCTCCCCTCAGGGACGAAGGCGTCGTCCTCGCGGCTTCGTGGCAGGATCGCTACTCACGGGTTTCTTTTAGGAGGTTTTTACGAAATGTTGGTGAAGTTGGAGCGATCCGGCGGCGACTCGGAGGCGAAGCAGAGGAGCAGAAGGAGCCTTGGCGGGGCATTCGACTTCTGGGGCGAGCACCTTTGCAATCCTCCTGATAGAGTAAAGGGATAAATAACAGCATAATAACAGATGATAAATTATTCTTTGTAATTTTAATAAGATCTAATTTTAAATTTAAGTTATTCAATTTATAAAATTTGGTTGCTAGTTTTTCATTTCTGGGGGTGCTTACTCTTCAAATATGCTTACCCTGTGTATTTGTTTACACTCAGCGAGACACAACACCATGCGTACCGAGACGGGATATCGACCAATCACAATCAAGCTCTCTTTCCTCTCCGCCAATGAGAACGCAGCTTTCCCTCCGACCAAAACACGGGCGGTGAAAACGAAGGACCCCGAGGCTCGACACATGGGCGAGGAGGAACTTGTGCAGGAAAGCTCCGTAACCTTTTGCAATATAGGAAGTTAGCGAAATTATCCAAGATGAAGGCCCTTGAGGGACGGAACAACGTAAAGGTCTACAATCTAAGTGCAGGAAAGTCCCTGCCAGATGTAAGTAACATTGATAGTAAAGTTTTATGGTGTCGCCATACTTGTACAAATCGTGTTTCTTATAATGGGTTGATGGGGAGTAGTAAATAGGATTTGGAATATTAGTTTGCTTTCTTAGAGTTATTAATACTCTCCCTCTCTCCCCCTCTCCCCCTCTCCCCCTCTCCCCCTCTCCCCCTCTCCCCCTCTCCCCCTCTCCCTCTCTCCCTCTCTCCCTCTCTCCCTCTCTCCCTCTCTCCCTCTCTCCCCCTCTCCCCCTCTCCCTCTCTCCCTCTCTCCCTCTCTCCCTCTCCCTCTCCCTCTCCCTCTCCCTCCCCCCCCCCTCTCTCTCTCTCTCTCTCTCTCTCTCTCTCTCTCTCTCTCTCTCTCTCTCTCTCTCTCTCTCTCTCTCTCTCTCTCTCTCTCTCTCTCTCCCCCCCTCCCTCTCCCTCTCCCTCTCCCTCTCCCTCTCCCTCTCCCTCTCCCTCTCCCTCTCTCCCCCTCTCCCTCTCCCTCTCTCCCTCTCTCTCCCTCTCCCTCTCTCCCTCTCTCCTTCCCTCCCCCCCCTCCCTCTTTCCTTCTATCTCTCTCCCTCTCTCTCATCCTCCTTCTGTTTCTGCTATGTCTTTTGTTGGATGAATTTCTTATAACTTTGTTTTTTGTCTATCCAACAGTGGTTAACAGAACGAAAGAGAAGACAGTTATCAAAGCGAGATGTTGGTAAGTAAAAATTGCATTTAATAATTGCAGTAACCTAATTAGAAATCTGATATTTTTTTGGAGTGTTACGATCCCCCCCACTTTCCCCTTCTCATTTGTCTCTTGCTTGCCAATCCCTTCCACCCTCTCTCCCTTTGCTATATCCTTCATATTTTTGTAATTTTCATTGTTAAGTTTTTTGTTATGCTTAGGTTATTTCTATTGTCATGTCATTTAGTGTGTGTTCTTGTCATGCAGCATATGGTAATTAGTGTCATAGTAATTATTATAATACTAAAGATATTTATTTCTAAGAATTTTTAGGAGTCTATAACTTTTCCAAAATGATTATGTACAAAGCATAAAATAGAGATATTGATGTTCTTACTTTTCAAATTCTGGCCACTTTCCACAGATTTCCGACAGAAGATTGAGTTGATTCAGGATTTCGACATGCCAGACTTGAGTGGCTGTGTACGCATGTCACCTGATGGTCGATATATTTTAGCAACAGGAACATATAAGCCAAGAGTGAAATGCTATGAAGTGGCATCCCTTTCGCAGAAGTTTGAGAGATGTGTGGATTATGAGGTTATTCAGTTCGAGATCCTCTCTGAGGATTATAGCAAGGCAAGCTTTTGTTATTATGAATTGTTGATTTATGCTTAAATGACTCGGTAAGAGATGTGTTATTTTCCTGTATGTTTATCAAAGTATAGGAAGTTCAATTTTCTTTAATGAATTTTTTCCAGTTGGTTTTCTTGCAAGAGGAAAGATACGTTGAATTTCACAGTCAAGGTGGGAGGTGGTTCCGCACTCGCATCCCAAAATTTGGACGTGACTTGGCATATCATTATCCATCCTGTGATCTTTACCTGGCAGCAGCAGGGTAATGTGCAATAAAGTATAACATTATCTAAACATACTGATAGTGCTTAACTGATAATCAATGCAAATCATTACGATTATGAATGTAAATCTTTATTCTCCTGTGTATATATTAGTATAAAAGTATGAAAGAAATTTGTTATGTGACATTTTTGTTCTATATTGATAGTACCTTCTGTTGTAAAGTTTATCCAGATTATGAAGAAAGCTCTGCATAATCATCTGAACCATTTTTGCAGCATTTCTAATTAGCTAGTTTTCACATCTCTGATTTCAGGAGTGAAATATACCGCCTGAATCTCACCCAGGGTCGATTCCTGAACTCCCTGCAGACCAATAGCTCAGGGATTAACAAGTGTGAGTTCAACAAGGTTCATTACCTGTTAGCATGCGGCACAGAAGACGGTCGCGTCGAGGCCTGGGACCCACGATCGAGGCATAGAGTCGGGCTCTTAGACTGCGCGATTCACATGAACACAGAATTTATGTCGTAAGTATTTAGCCTCATTATATTTATTTTGGTCTAGTCCTACCTACTGAGGGGAAAGGATAGTTAAGTGGGACTTCCCTTAGGTTTTTTTATCTGTAAGAAAGAACTTGCCCGCCAAAGAGGAGCAGGTCTCTTTCTCCACATTTTTATCAGTTTGGCATTCTGCAGTCCGTTGATCAGATTGTTTTTAAATTTTGATTACTGATTACTTATTATTGTTGGTATGACTTTCTTTTTTTATTTTTTACATTCCGTTCCAAATTTCTTACGCAGAGATAGCGACTTAAACACTGCAAATCGGTTTGGCATAACGGCTCTGGCTTACAATGACGCCCTGACCTTAGGGATTGGCACCCAGACCGGGCAGGTGAGTGGACATTAATGTAATTGTTCTTTACTGTTTTTACTTTTTACTTTGTTCTTGTTATATTATACTGTGCAAGTAGTATGGAATAGGGATTAAGCTGCATTATTAGTGAGAAAATGTTTTTTTATTTAGTCCCATTACTGCGCCACGATATATATATATATATATATATATATATATATATATATATATATATATATATATATATATACTGATCTCACACGGTAATAGGTGCCTTTCAAAGATGGAGATTATATTCATGAGATATATTAAAATTTCTGTATGCAACTTTATAGGTCCTTCTGTATGACATCCGGTCGGACAAACCTCTGCTCGTCAAGGACCACAACGATGGCTTGCCTGTTAAGGATCTTGAATTTCACAATTCAGCTGGGAAGGTTGTGTCAATGTCATCCAAGATTGTCAAGATATGGGACAAGGAAACAGTAAGTGGATAGAACTTGTGACTCAAAGAAGTTTTTCTGGAATGAATTACTTTCTTTTTTAACTCAGTGGTTGGGTTTTTTTGTAGTTGATGGCAGATAGAATTTCTAAAGTCTGCTGCTTGGGATATATATGTGTGTGTGTGTGTGTGTGTTTGTGTTTGTGTTTGTGTGTGTGTTTGTGCTATGTTAATATTTCTGAATTTATCATCAATAAGTGAAGGCATAGGTGATAGACATAGATATATATATGTTCATCAGTTATTGATAGTATATGTACTTGTATTGAAATCTTCCTAGTTCTCTCTCTTACTATCTCTTTATAATATATATTCATAGATAGAAAGATGTAAAAAAAAGTTTATTCTACAAAGACGTGTTCCTCTTTCAGGGAGCTCCCCATACCAGTATTGAATCCGAGGTGGACTACAATGACCTCTGCCTTGTCCCAAATTCAGGGATGTTGTTCTTGGCCACTGAAGATGTGAAGTTGCAAACCTACTTCTTGCCGGTAGGTTACGAACCATCGTTTTTTTCCCTTCCTCCTTTTCTTTCGTATTTCATTTTGAGATGGTGTGCCTAATTCGGGTATATGCTGACTGATCCATGGGGTTTTTAGTACTTCGCATGGATATTTGAAATGCATTTGTTGTTAGCAAATGTATCACATATTTATGTTTTCTTTATTGTTATTTTTACCTGTTTTCAGTCGTTGGGCACTGCTCCAAGATGGTGCCCTCACCTTGATGCCCTCATTGAGGAGCTGGAGGAAGAGGAAGCCCCGTCACAGTACGACGATTACAAATTCGTCACGGAGGAAGAGCTGAAGAGAATTGGTCTTGAGAAGCTCATTGGTATGTTCCTTATATTTCTTCTACTTCTTCTACTTCTTCTACTTCTTCTACTTCTTCTTCTACTCCTTTTTCTTCTCCTTCCTCTTCCTCTCTTCTTGTTTATTCTGTTTATTCTTACTCTCACTCCTATTCTTCCGTCTTTTCTTCGCCTCTGTCATCAAGGAACTCACTGCCAGGTGTTTCTTTGTCTTTTCTTCTTCTCCCTCTCTCTTTCTTTTTCTTCTTTTTCTTATTTTCATTTTATTGTTATTGTTGTTGTTGTCTTCTTCCTCATCCTCTTCCTTACTCTGTTTTTATTCTTTGTGATTTTCCTTATTTCTTCTTTAATTGTTATTGTTATTAGTGTCAGTTGAATTCTTTAGCAATATATTTATGCTCAAAAGAGGCCAAACATATTTTTGATTTGTAAAAGAAACAAATAAATTATCTGATTGGCAAGTCTTAATTTTTTCTGAAAATACTTTTAATTATTAACCCAAAACCGACAGGCATGGCATGTACATACATGAGTTTACTTCATAAACTGTTTTTACACATAAATGGCTACACTTGTACCAAGTCACCAATGAGCCAGTTACAAGTACTGCCTGTCTTGCTTGTTTACCCTTTTCCTTGATTTTTAAAAATACTTTTTGATATCTTATACTAATGTCAATAATAATATAGTGATTATAATGTCTATGATAAAAATAACACCATTGATATTGATAACATTAGTATAAAAAAAAAAAAAAGAAAAAAATAGTACTGCAAATTCAAGGAATGAATATAGAGACATTTTACAAAAAACACTAAAATGAGCTCAGTATTTTCCCGGTGACGTTTGGTTAATTCAATCGAATGGGAGAGAGGATTGCTCATTTTACATTTCTTTGTTAAAGGTACGGATATACTTCGGGCAGTCATGCACGGCTACTACATAGATTCACGGCTGTACAACAAAGCCAAGATGATTGCTAATCCGTTTGACTATGACGACTTCATGAAACGTAAAGTCAAGCAGAAAATTACCGAGCAGAATCAACGCGGAATACAGACTAAGGTTAGTGCTGGCGTTGTCACGTGTTTCATTTTTTGTAATTCTTATCTCTTCATTATTTCATGCCAGGTTCCTCAGTAACCAATGCACTGGTCAAGATCTGGTTCATGTTTTTTTAGCATTAACAGGTGTAATTAGTTTCCGGTCAGGTCTGTCAAATCATCGACACCCCAATTCATTTCACTCCTTCCAGAAACTGCCAAACGTTAACCGCGATCTATTCGAGCGGTTGACCGAGGACCAGCAGGATGAAGGGTCCAAGAAAACGACTTCTGCCGATGAGCTGTTGAAGGACGAACGTTTCGGTGCACTGTTTACGAGCGAAGATTTCCAGATAGAGAAAAGCTCGGCAGAGTTTAAGTAAGATTCCCTCTTTCCTTGTTTCTTTTTTTTTTCCTCTTTCTTCCCCTCCCCCCCCTTTTTTTTGTTTATTTGTTTTTGTAACCTTTCTTTATCAAGCTTTTTTTTTCTGAAGTTTGTTTGGGGGGGGGGGGGTCATCATCACTTTTGGTATTGAAGTGTTGAATTTTTGTTTTGTTTTACCTAATACACTCATTAGTTTGTGTGTTGTTGTTTTTTCTTTCTTTCTTTCTTTCTAATCATGAAAGAAATGTTTTTGAAAGTGTTATTATTATTATTATTTTTTTTTTCATTATCATATATGATGATGTTATTGTTATACTTATTATTATTATTATAATTGTTATTTTTATAATCATCATTATCATTATCATAATCAACAATGATAATAGTATTATTGTATTATTATTTTTTATATTTTTATTATTATTATAATAATTGTTATAGTAATCATTATCATCATCGTTGTTATTGTCATCATTATCATCATTGTTATTATTATTATTATTGCTGTTATTATTATTAGCATGATCATCATTATCATCTTAATTGTTATCACTATTAACATTTTTACCAATACTCTTACTAGTACATAGTTGTTCTTGGGTCCTATTTATAATTTTGTTATGACCTTTCCAGGCTGTTTAATCCGGCCATCAGCAAAATGGACAAGAAAAGGTCAAAGGCCAGAGCAGAGGAAGAATTAGAAGAACAAGAATTCATGAAAGCTCGTGTGAGTTTCGCTCATTTACTCTTTTATTAACTCAATGCCCTCTCCCTTTTTTCTAAATCGTGCATGATTATGAATCCTAGATGTGAAATTGAGTTACGACTTTCTTTTTCCGTGCTTATTTTTATAGCCGTGTCTTTGTTTACTTGTCTCTTGATATCCGATAAGAATTGAACCCTTTACTTGTTTTTGAAATGTGTTTTTGCTTCAGGAGGAAATGCTGCAGGGTGAGAGCTCCGACTCGGACTCCATCGTGTCTGACGACGACGACGAGAGGAAGGTATGGCTGCTGGTATTCTTTTAATTCTTGAATAGATAGGTTGATAGATGAATCGATGGATAGATAGATAGATAGATAGATGGATCGATGGATAGATAGATAGATTGATGGATTGATTGATATTTAGATAGAATGTTAGATTGTTGAGATGCTTATTACCTATGTCTGTTTGTTATTAGAATTTTATTTAAATGAACATGGCTTTGTGTGCCTTTTGCTTTGAAGTAAAATATGCCATATCTTTTCTCATATTAGTTTCAGTGAAATCATCCTATGTAAATTTATAAATGGCAGCATGCATATTTCAAGATGAAAAGTATACATTGGGAGAGGTTTATTTGTTTGATGATCAAGAGAGGGAGGGTAAAGAAAACTTGTATACTCATAGACAAATACAGTATATATTATTATAGTTTGAAGTTAGCATAGAAGGTGAACATATTTTCATATGGCTCTCCAACTTAATTAATATATGTGCTTTTTGTGTACATTGTTTAAATGATTAAAGAGCTTAATCTTTTCCTTTTAATTTACTATGACTCATTTTATTATTTTCGTGTGTAAATGGCAATTAGAATGAAGGAATGGATGAAGTTCTATGAAGAAGTCTATGCAATTCAACTTGGCAAGCATTGCTTACCCGCTTTTCATGAATTATGCTTTTCAGGTCAAACCCATAGAGATAAGAAATTCAAAGAAGCAAAAGGAAAGATATCAGAAAAAGAAGGTCAATAAGTCTCTTGTCAAAGAGGATGAAACGAAGAAAACGGAAGGCAGGGACTTGAGTTTAACCGCTGCCGACTCACTAGCGGAACTGAAAGCCAGCAAAAAGAAGTTGAGCAAGTAAGGACTCTCTCTCTCTCTTAACCATAATGTATTTTAGTTTGAAATGTCCAAGTGTGTTGTAGAAGACAGTAATACATATCTCTTTTGTCTCTTTTGTTTGATATCAAAATATGTTTCCAGAAGACAGTAATACACATTTTCAGCCAATATCAATATCAGCTTTTGAGGAAAATAACACACTTTCCCATTGCCTTAACAGGATGACCCTAGCTGACCGTCTGGAAATGGAAGATGACAACCAAGAAAGCATTAAGCAGCTTACCTTCGGCAGTCGGGAAATGAGCTACGTAGTTAAGAAGGAACCTAAGTTTGGGCTCTTACGACAGCAGCAGAGAGAACATCAAGCAGAGAGAAGAAAAGTTCGGCGATCAACAGCAAACCTGAAGGGGAAGTTCAGAACTAAAGATTGAGTGATATAGATGAATGGACTAGGTAACAGTTATTAATCATATATTTTGTTTCAAGTAAAAGTAGTATATTTATGAAAAAAAAAAATGTGAGGGATGGATATTTTTGCTGTGTGTGGGAGATATAAACAGTGTTGTTTATTTTGTGTATATATGGCCGTGTATAGTTATTTTGGCTTTTTTTTGTTCTAAGTGTGATTCATCAGTCTGTTTTTGCAATCTGTGCTTGTATGGATGATACTTTTTTTTCCAAATATTGTTGTTGTGTCTATATACTGAAATATGCAAAATGCACTTATGTTGTATGTAATTGATGAGTTTCCAGTACGAGAAATACAGACTAAGCTCATGAAATTATGCCACTGACTTTGACTTTTGTTCACCTGCATTTTTTTTTTAAACCAATGATAAGGATTAATGAGAATAGATACTTTGAGCCAGTAATTTCTTTTGTAATGAGTGTTATTTTAATAAGAAAATATGAAATGGTTATGAAGGCTGTAATTTTCCATTGCAAGCCTATGTGATTAAACAAAATCCTGCTATTTGAACTGTTTATTATTAAAATTCAGGTACAAAGTTTCATGGTACTCAGGACAAGCATTTCACCTAAATGCCAGTTCCTTGATGCCAGTGAGAAAAGTTGTTTTCAAACAATGTCATCAGGAGAATAGCCAAATAACTGAAAATCATAGTAATAGGCAAGATAAACCCTAATTCTTTCCCAGGGAGTCATCTGGGAAAAATACAGCTTCGTCAGGCTGTTGGTAGAAGGGCCGGCACTGGCGTGTTTGTTTATGGTGCTTTCTTCAGGGAACTGGGGGGGGTCTGGAAGCCCCATCAACTGCTGGATGTGTTGTTGGTCTTCACTGAATGTTTCAACCTGGAATTTTTAAAAGTGTGTTTTATGAAGCATGGGTTATGTATATACACGGTCTGTCTCTCTTTTTCCTTCTCACCCTCTCCCCTTTCAGTCCTTTTCTCACTCAAAGGAGAGACTGACTTATACTTACTTTTACAATGGCTTTATATTTAATGTCACAAGGAGCACAGCGATTGAAGAAAGGTTGCCAGTGGACATCGACTGATTCAAGACATGCGGAATTTACCAGGAGGCTGCATTTCAAGATCTGGTCACTGACATACAACGCAAATTCACGAAATGTTGGAATGGACAAATCTGAATAAA
>NC_061856.1:2106774-2111774 GCF_019202785.1 Penaeus chinensis | reverse complement strand
TTCTCTTCTCTCTTTCCTCTCTTTCCCTCTTCTTCTCTCTCTTGCTCTCTCTCTTCTCTCTTTTCTTTCTCACTTCTCATTCTCTCTTCTTCTCTATCTCTTCTCTCTCTCTCTCTCCTTTTTTCTCTTTCTTCTCTCTCTCAATCTCTCTCTCTCTCTTCTACACTTCTCTTTCTCTCTCTTCTCTTTTCCTTTCTCTTTCCCTCTCTTTCTCCCCCTCTCTCTCTCTCTCTTCTCTTCTCTCTTTTCTCTTCTCTCTCTTCTCTCCCTCTATTCTCTTCTCTTCTCTTTTTCTCTTCTCTTCTTCAACTCTTTCTCTCTTCTTCCCTTCTCTTCTCTCTCTCCTCCTCCATTCCTTCCTCCTTCTCTCTTCTCTTCTCTTCTCTCTTTCTTCTCTCTCTCTCCTTATCTCTCTTCTTCCTCTCCTCTCTCTTCTCTCTCTCTTCTCTCTTCTTCTCTCTATCTTCTCTTCTCCTCTTTCTCTTTTTCTCTCTCTCTTTCTCTTTCTCTTCCTTTCTTATCTCTCTTCTCTTCTCTTTCTCTCTCTATTCTCTCTCTCTAATTCTTCTCTTTCTTCTCTCTTATTATTCTCTCTCTCTTTCTCTCTCTTCTCTTCTCTCCCTCTCTCTCTCTCACTTTCTTCTTTCTTCTCTCTCTTCTTCTCTCACTCTTCTATCTCTCTTTCATTCTCTTCCTCTCTTCTTTCTCTTCTTCTCTCTTATCTCTCTCTCTCTTCCTCTCTTCTCTCTCTCTCTCTCTCTCTTCTCTCTCTATATCTCTTCTATCTCTCTATCTCTCTTCTCTTCTTTCTTATTCTCTTATCTCATCTTTCTCTCTCTCTCTCTCTCTCTCTCTATCTCTTCTACTTTCTCTCTATCTTTCTCTCTCTCATATCTCTCTCATCTTCTCTCTCTCTTATTTTCTCTTCTCTCTCTCTTCTCATCTCTCTATTCTCTATCTCTCTTTCTCTTCTCTTTCTTATCTCTCTTTCTTTTCTTTTCTATTTCTTCTCTATCTTTTTCTTCTCTTCATCTTTTTCTCTTCACTCTTCTTACTTCTTCCCTCTATCCATCTCCTTATCTACTCCTCTTCATTCTCTTTCTCTCTCTCTCTTCTCTTTCTTCTCTTCTATCTTCTCTTCTCTATTTTCTCTTTTCTTCACTCTCTCTCTCTCTCTCTCTCTCTTCTCTTATCTCTCTTCTCTCTCTTCTTTTCATCTCTCTCTCTTTCTTCTCATTCTTCTTATTCTCTCTATCTCTCTCTCTTCTCTCTTCTTCTCTATCTTTCTCATTCTCTCTTTCTTCTCTTCTACTCTCTCTCTTTTCTCTCTTCTCTTTCTCTCTTCTCTTATCTTCTTCTATTTATTCTTTCTCTCTCTTCTTCTCTCTTCTCTTCTTCTCTTCTCTCTTCTCTCTCTTCTCTCTATCTCTCTCTCTCTCTTTCTCTTTCTCTCTTCTCTTCTCTTTCTTTATTCTCTCTCTCCTCTTCTCTATTCTTCTCTCTCTCTCTTCTTTTTCTTCTTCTCTTTCTCTCTTCTCTCTTCCTTCTCTCTTCTCTTCTCTCTCTTTCTATCTCTCTTCTCTTTCTCTCTATCTTTTCTTACTCTCTTCTATCTTTATCTCTCTTTTCTCTTCTTCTCTCTTATCTTTCTCTCCTCTCTTCCCTCTTATCTTCATCTTTCTTCTCTCTTCTTTTCTATCTCTATTCTTCTCTCTCTTCTCTCTCTCTCTCTCTATTTCTTCCCTCTTTCTCTTCTCTCTTTTCTCTCTCTCTTTTCTTCTTCTTTTTCTCTTCTATTCTCTTTCTTCTCTTATCTCTTCTCTTCTTTCTCTTTTCTTTTCTCTTCTTTCTCTATCTCTTATTCTTCTCTTTCTCTCTTCTCTTCTATTATTCTCTCTCTCTCTATCTTCTATTCTTCTTTATCTCTCTCTCTTCTCTCTCTTCTTCTTCTTCTTCTCTTCTTCACCTTCTCTCATTTACTTATTCTCTCTCTATCTTCATTTCTTATTTTCTCTCTCTATTCTCTCTTCTCTCTCCCTCTTCTTCTCTCTCTCTCTTCTCTCTCCATCTTTATCTCTCTTTTATCTCTTCTCTCTTTCTCTTTCTTCTTCTCTTCTTCTCTTCTCTATCTCTCTTCTATCTATTCTCTCTTCTCTTCATCTTTTCTTCTTTCTCTCTCTCTCTTTCTCTTCTTCTTCTCTCTTCTTTCTCTTCTCTATCTTTTTTCTTCTCTTCTAATTCTCTTCTCTTTCTCTCTTCTCTTCTTCCTTTTCTCTCTCTTTTCTTCTCTCATTTCTCTTTCTTCTATTTCTTCTCTTTTTCATCTCTCTCTTTATTCTTCTCTTCCTCTTTCTCTACTCTTTCTCTTTCTCTCTTCTTCTTCTATTCTCTTTTTTTTCATCTTTTTCTCTTATTCTTCTCTTTTTTCTTTTCTTTCTTTCTTTTTTCTCTTCTTTTTCTTTCTTTATTTTTATTTTTCTCTCTCTCTTTCTCTCTCTTTCTTTATCTTCATCTTCTCTTATCTCTCTTCTTCTCTCTCTCATATCTTCTCTCTTCTCTATCTTCTCTCTCTCTCTATCTATTCTCTATCTCTCTTCTTCTTTTCTCTCTTCTTTCTCTCCCTTCTCTCTTCTTCTCTTTCTCTTTCTCTTTTTCTCTCTTTCTTTTCATTTTCTATTTCTTCTTCTCTCTTCTCTATTTTCTTTTTCTCTTCTTTTTTTTCTCTCCTCTTATCTTTTTTCTTCTCTCTTCTCTCTCTTTTCTCTTCTCTTATCTCTACTCTTCTTATTTATCTTCTCTCTTATTTTATCTTTCTCTTCTTTCTCTTCTTTCTCTCTCTCTTTTTTCTTCTCTCTTCTTTCTTTCTCTCTTTCTTTCTTCTCTTCTCTTTCTCTTCTTCTCTCTCTTCTTTTTCTTTTTCTTATCTTTCTTCTTCTCTCTCTTTCTCTCTCTATTCTATCTTCTCTTCTCTTTCCTCTCTTTCATCTCCTCTTTCTCTTTCTTTCTCTTCTTCTTTTCTCTTTCTCTTTCTTCTCTTCTTCTCTCTTCTTTCTCTCTTCTCTATTTTTCTTCTTTTCTCTCTTCTTCTTCTTCTCTTCTCTCTTTTCTCTCTCTCTCTCTTCTTATCTTTATTTTCTCCTCTTCTTCTCTTCTCTCTCTTCTTTTATCTCTTCTTTTATCTCTTTCTTCTTCTCTTCTCTTTTTCTTCTATTCTCTTTCCATCTTCTCTCTTTTCTTCTTCTTCTTTTCTTTCTCTCTTCTCTCTATCTCTTCTCTTCTCTTTCTTTCTCTCCTACCTTTTTTTTCATTTCTTCTCTCTTTCTCTTCTTTTTTTCTCTATCTATTATATCTATATATATATTCGTATATTCGATAGAGATTAGTCTAGATCGATATCTATTCTAATATTTAATATACTCTCATATCATAATATCTATATCTCTCTCTCAAATCTCTCCCTACAATATTTTATATTCTATCTATATCTATATACCTATATCTATCTATTATATCTCTCTATATCTTTTCTCTAATTCTATCTCCATATATCTTTCTAGATATATATATTTATATAGATATTCTATATCTTCTCTTCTTATCTATCTCTATATATCTATCTATACCTCTATCCCTCCAATATATATATTGCTATATATCTTATATAGATAGATATATACTGAATCTCTATATATATATATATAATATAGAGATAGACTAGATATCTCTCTATATTATCTATCTACCTCTTCTATATCTATATCTAATTATCTTCTATAGATATATATCTCTCTATGATATCATACTATCCTATATATTCTCTATATATTTATTTATATCTATCTAACAATATATCTCATATTTATCTTATCTATGATATCTATAGCTATATCTAGAATCGATCTATATAGATATCTTTCTCTATATCTATATATCTATATATATATCACTATAGATAGAGAGAGAGAGAGATAGATAGAAAGATAGATAGATAGAGGAGGAAGAGAGATAGAGATGAGATAGAGAGAGAGAGAGAAGGATGGAGAGGAGAGATAGTGTAAGTAGATAGATAGAGAGAGAGCGAGAGAGAGGGAGAATGGAGCGGAGAGAGAGAGAGTGAGAGAGACGAGGAGAGAGAGGAGAGCGAAGAGAGAGAGGAGAGAAGAGTGAGGATTTTAGATAGAATAAGAGAGAGAGAAAGAGAGGCGAGATGAGAGAGAGAGGAGAGAGAGAGAGAGGAGAGGAGGAGATGAGAGAGAGAGAGAGAGTGAGATAGAGAGAGAGAGAGAGATAGATAAGATAAGGATAGAGAGAAGAGAGAGAGAGATGGAGAGAGCAGAGAGAGAGAGAGAACAGAGACAGCGAGAGGAGAGGAGGAGAGAGGAGAGAGAAAGAAAGAGAAGAGGAAAGAGAGAGAGATAGAGAGTGAGAGAGGAGAGAAAGAGCCGAGACGAGGAGGAGAGAGAGAGAGAGAGAGAGGAGAGAGAGAGGAGGGGGAGAGAGAGAGAGTGAGAGAGAGAGGAGAGTGAGAGAGAGGAGAGAGAGATTGAGAGAGAGGAGAGAGACAGAGAGAGGGAGAGGAGAGAGAGGATATTAGAGAGTGAAAGAGGGAGAGAAAGGAGATAGAGAGAGAGAGCAGAGGAGAGAGGGAGAGAGAGGAGAGAGATAGGAGAGAGAGAGATGAGAAAGAGGAGAGAGAGAGAGAGGAGATAAGATGTGAGAGAGAGAGAGGGACGAGAGAGAGAGAGAGAGAGAGGAGAGAGAGAGAGACAGACAGACAGACAGGGAGAGGAGGAGAGGAGAGAGAGGAGAGATGAGAGGAGAAGAGGGGAAAGAAAAGAGGGGGAAGGAGAAGAGAAGAGAGAGGAGAGAGAGAGAGGAGATGAGAGAGAGAGTGAGAGAGAGAGATAGAGTGAGGAAAGGGAGAAGAAAGGAGTGGGGACGAGAGAGGAGAAAAAGGGGAGAGGAGAGAAAGAGGAGAGGGAGATGAGGGTCGAGAGAGA
>NC_061856.1:2076774-2091774 GCF_019202785.1 Penaeus chinensis | reverse complement strand
TAATCAGTTAATATGATCTACAAGCATCCTTGTCTCCCAGATACATGGTTTTCACGTCATAGCTTTGATGTGATTAGTTCTATACATAAAACTAATCATTTTAAATTATCTACACGTATTCTTCTCTCTACAAGAAATTATTATGCAAAAATACGTCTCTTAATCGTCATCATTAAAATTAATAAATGACTACATCCCCCTTAAATAGTGACCTCATTTCAAACAGACCGGTCCCAGGAGTCCAAGTCCCCGGGGGCGCGACAAGTCCTTCCCCCACAATGCCCGCCAGATGGTGCTAAACAATCTCCTGCCCTACGTCATCTTCAACCCGGAGATAAGGTGCGCAATATCTACCCCTTTCCTGTGTAATGATAAGGGTTGGAATTTTGGATTCACTCTGCATGTATGTACGTACAACTTCATTCTTTCCGAACCGCATTCTTCTGCCCTCATCTTTTCTGTTTTATCATCTTTCCCTTTTTTTTCTCACTCTCTTGCTTTTGCTCTCCCTATTTGGTCCGCTGGATTTCAAGAGGAACTCCTCTTCTCTCTCGCGGCTGCAGGTACTTCCTCCAGATCAGCGACCTGCGCAACACGGAGGTGACGCTGGTGGTGGAGCCCTCCAGCAACCACGTCCGCGAGTACCTGACGCGGCGCCACCACGCGGCCGCGCCCTCGACCCAGACGCTGCGGGCCGGCTTCTCCTTCGCCGACGACGCGCTCAACTTCGTTGAGAAACAGTTCATGATGGGGGGGCGTCACAAGTCCCGGGTGGTGGGGTCGTACATGGTCGTAGAGGGAGGTCAAGGGGGCAGAGAGGCAGGGACCGGCGTGCAGCGGATCGTCAAAGTCAGCCTCCCCGACGTGACTATAGTGGACGGGGGGCGGGGCTTCCCTTCCGTCGGCTGCAGGAAGGTCAACAAAGGGGACGTCATGCTCGACCACCAATTCAGAGGCAGACCCGTCCTGAGCGTGGCCTTGAGGGACATCAGCGACGTCTCCGCCTTCCACCTCGGCCACGTCACGCGGGGTCTCGACGGCCTCACCTACCTCATCGAGGCCGAAGAGTACCGCAAAGCCGAGACGGGCTTCCGGGCGAAGATCCTGGCGACGGTGCGGCGCGAGGAGGAGGCCACCTACCAGGTCACCCTCGGCATGGACATCTGAGTGGCAGTGCTCGGAAAAGATAAACGCGGGAGAGACGAAAAGGGACGAGGAAATTCTGTCAAGATAAAAGTATATGGAGGAACCGAGATAAAGATGGGAGGAAGGAAAATTGCGAGAACGGGTGATTTCTCTTGTGTGTAAATCATCATGATCTAATTATTAGCTCCGCTTACCCCATACTCATTGTAAACGTGTAAATATTCACATTTCCAAGTTGACCAGTCTCCAAATAAATGAATACACAGAACTGTATAAATAGAGAAGATTCAGATGATAAGATAATATATACATCCTTTTACGCTAGCTTAGAGAAATGCTGATTGGCTAATATTAACATATTTGGAAAACTTCAAAAATATGTGTATTCTACAATTCCTTTTTTCCTTATATACCATAATCATCTTCCAAATGGATTACTTATTAGTATTTGTTATGTTTAAACATCAAAACTCTGCAGTTGTGAGCATTTGTCAAAAGTGGTCATTTAAAAAATAAGAAAATAAGTAATAATGTATGAGTAGATAGGTAATGTCTATGGAAGCTAGTTAGATCCTAGTTGCACTCTCCTTTTAGTGGGTCGTGTGGCATGGTTGGTTTAGTACTGGCCCTCCGGTCTCATACCCGGAGTGACCTACATTCGAGGCCAGGTCAGGGAGGATTGTTATATACCTATATCAATGCGGTATTGCATTATTCCATCTTTCATATATATACCTCAGTATCTGACTTCGGCTTCGAATTTCTAAATCAATTTCCACCGAGTGCCCACTTGGAGTGTGTGTAAAACCTCGCTATCATTACTCAGGTATGAGTAGATAGGTAATGTCTATGGAAGCTAGTTAGATCCTAGTTGCACACTCCTTTTAGTGGGTCGTGTGGCATGGTTGGTTTAGTACTGGCCCTCCGGTCTCATACCTGGAGTGACCTAGGTTCGAGGCCAGGTCAGGGAGGATTGTTATATTATTATTATAATAATAATAATAATAATAATAATAATAATAATAATAATAATAGTAACAATATTTTTCTTTCATTTTTTTTCTTTAGGCCTTGATTTTTCTTTTTTGTTACATTTTATTCCTAAATTACTCTGCAGGTTAGTGGGTTAAAGCATACCTGATGACTGCTTTAGCGTTTGGAAGTTCAAAGCCTCTCTTGGCCCTTAATTATACCTAATACTTTCACTATCTCATTATCATCTTTATAGGGTGAAAGTAGAAACAACGATGAGCATGTAGTGTAGTGTGAGATTGTGACACATTATTACATCAAAATAAAAGCAATATATTCAAGTAGGGACGATGTGAGCTGCTAGTCAGCTGCTCGATAAAAAAGGAAATTGATGAATGATTATAAAAGAAAGCCCTGAGTGTAGAGAAAATGCATATATGTACAGATTCAATTTATAAACATTTGATTTAAGAGAAACAGTCTACATTCATGATCACTTGATTTCAGAAATATATAATGTTTTGCCTAGCTTACACATTTCCAGAGCAATATGTTCCTGAATCAGAGCATTAAAAATAAGTTAAAAAATAATTCTTAAAATTAAAATAGAGCACATTTATCCTAATAGCTGCGGTTCACCTCTTTAGTGGCTATACACTAGACTGATGTGTTGCTTGAGAACACTGTTTTTAAATTTAGTTTTTTTGTGTTGTTGTAATAGTGTAATAATTGGTCAGCCTTCCTGTGCTCCTGACTATAGGCACAAGACCAAGTGTGCACAAAAGAGGCTCAAGGTTTGGTACAGACTGACTTTGATTATACTAAGCAAACTAAGAAAAGTTTTCCTTTTCATTCCTCTCTCCACTTGCCAAACACAACCCTGGTCTCAAAGACGCCCCAGCCTGCCCAACAACCCATTTTGGTTCCAATTACAGCAACATTCCTCTTGATGGCACATCTCGGCGTGCTCCAAATACTCTTTCGTGTTGTTATAATAGCATAAAAATACGTAACAAACTTCCAAGATGATCACAGACTGTAAATCATCATTGCCTGTGAAAGAATTAGCAGTGTCTCCCTTTGATCCCCTGATAGTGTCTCTACTACTGTACACTTGATATATATTCAAAGACCCAGCAATATTCAGGTAACTTGAGCTATGTACATGTAAAAACATTTCCATTTATTCATAGTACAAAAATATGTCTCAAGTTTCATCAATATTTTTGAATGCCGTAAAAATACTTGACCAAGAAGGCAGCTTAGTACACTTGTGTAACTGTTGATATTATTATAACAAGAAAAACATGAATCACGTCTCTAACTACAAAGGAATGAAAGAGCACTGTTACTGAGCACTGATATAACCACTGGGAAGGTACATGTAAAATCTGACAAACATAACATCAATATAGCATACATGTGGAAAAGAACATCATATCCAACTACAAAAAATATAAACTTTGTAATTAATTCCCTAAATAGTAATATATGCACTTAGTGAGGTTGGTAATTCAATATAATCTCCATGATGCAACAGACTTTCTAGGAATTAGATGGTGCTTAAAAGTGAGAGAAATACGGAAAAGAGAGCATATAATGATGACCTGGAATGAGTTGGAACATGTTATGCATCTCCGTCTTCTACAAGTACTCCAGAGTATAGCTCCTCTTTTTAAATCAGTCATAGTCAACTGGCACATTTCTTCAACCACAGCTGAACCATGGGAATCTTTAGGAGCTTCTCTGGACATTTTACAACCCTGTTTCATATGCTCATAGCTCTTAGGGATAGAGAAATTGATACCATGTCCATTTGCCAAAACCTTTGATGCCTGACTTCCAGTATCTTGCCCCTTTCTTGTGGCTGGGGCACATTTGTGGATA
Source organism: Penaeus chinensis (assembly GCF_019202785.1). NCBI lineage: Eukaryota > Metazoa > Arthropoda > Malacostraca > Decapoda > Penaeidae > Penaeus > Penaeus chinensis. The sequence goes on along the minus strand of NC_061856.1, from coordinate 2,087,769 downwards.
ATACATTGCTTTTACAGATGGTTTGATTTCTAAGAGGCAGGAATGAATAAAATACATACGTGGTGGTGCAAGAGAAGGTCCCCTGGAACTACCAACACAGACAGACAGATATACAAAGCTGTAAAAAGGATAATAGGAGCAAACACATCAGTGGAGAGTAAAAAGGGCAAACTAAACCCGGCATCTGCTGACTACAGTCATACCCTGACGCTAACATGTCAACTCATCTCATTATCATACAATAAGACCTCAAGAGTTTCAATTCCAGTATTGTCATGATTAGAAAACATTTGATTTTTTTTTTCTTTCTTTTTTAAAGAAAGTACTTTATTACATGACAACCCCTCAATGCCTTGTTTGTTGCTGTCTTGGGGGGGGGGGTTAGTAGACTGAGGCCCAATGCCAGGGATCAGCGCTACCTTGGTCCTCAGACCTCGCCTCAACTAATTTTGCATGGTCTTTTCTTCTCCCCCTTTCCTTTTCCTTCTCTTCTTCATTCCCTTCTCCTGTCCACATTTATCAAAATGCTATATGACCTTTAATGTCTAGTACAATTATTAACTGAGAATCCACATGAACATAAATAATTCCTTACCAGGGGGCTTTCCCCCAAGCCCCACTATATATATATATTTATATATATATATATATATATATATATATATATATATATATATATATATATATATATATATATATATATATATATATGACAATGTGAAGTGTTTGAAGAGGTGTTCTTAAACAAACATTTCCTGTAAGTTCAAAGTATACTGATTCTCATAAGAACACCTCCCCTTTTTAGTGCAAGAGTCAACAGAGAATGATAAATTTAGCTTATGCTGGCAACTCCCAATAATAATCTAACAACATCAGCAAGCCACTTAATGCAAAGCTACATGCTTGCAATTTTAACAACTTTTTCAGATGGTTAAAAACTTTATAAATGGATTAGAACTACACAGAAGTTATAAAAATACATTATAGATATCGTGTCTTTTCTCCAATGTCATTAAAAGACTACTAGCACTCTCTCAAAGTAAAATCTTTTACATCAGATCATAAAAGTAATGAGGTAAAATTAATAACAAGATTATGATTGAAAAAAAAAAAAAAAAAAAAAAAAAAACTCAACATTTCCACTAACTTGATACATCAAACATTAATATTGATAAAGATTTAGAGAAATGCAGAACATGTCTCAAGGGTAAGTTCGGCCAAAGACGTCCGGCCGGGTCTTGTTTGTGTTCATGAACCAGGGGATCGCACCGCTTGGGTAGGGAGTCAGTGGAACGTCGTAAGGCAGTGAAAGGTCCTTAGCACTTAATGGGATTTCGGATGTGTCGGTCTGGAAAACAAATGACCATACAGATTTAGAAAAAATTGTTGGTGAAATTTAATAAACAGGTTTAAGGGGTGTAAAAGGGGTGTTGATAGGGGAGCCAGGAAAAAAAAAAAAAAAGATCAAGTATGTGTCCTGAGAACGTCAATTTCTGAAAACACTGGTATAGATGCATGGCTTTTTCATGCATAATAAAGAAACACATACTGCTCCTTCAAAAGCTATTGAGAAGTAAGAACATATATCCTTACACATAACCATCAGAGTAAAGCATAATCACATATGCAAATCAAATGCATTGTCCCCTTCACCTCCAAGTTCACCACTCTGTGTTGCTAAATTGTGAGCTGCCAGTTTTGAATCTTGTTTCTGAAACTCTTTAACAGCAGTGCTCAGTGGTGCATTTTGAGTCAAGGGGGATGGTACTTAAAGAAATGAAAATAGAAAGGTCGTAATACATATAAAGTTAACTAAATAAGGACATTCCTACTGAATAAACATATCCTAACATGTACTCACAAGGAACTTAGGTAGAAGTAAGATTCCAGCTTCGTATGATCTAATAAACAACTGCGTGTTCTGCTTCTGGAGTGTACCCCAGGCAGCTTTTGAGATGTTGGCTGAGGTTAGGAGGAAAAATTGCGCAGCAGACTGGCTCTTGTTCAAGCGGGTGTAGGTCTTGATATGTGGCATGACTCGTGTTCTTTTTCTCCTGTCACTGCGCCAACAGCTGTGAAGGCAAAGATACATATTCTTTAGATAAACCACCAAGGAATTATAAAAGAATGCTATTCCCTGTTCAGAATTGTTAATTGTCTTTCATAAAATAACTGTACCAGTCATATGACCCAGCAGTAGGGGAAGATTTTTTAACATATGCAAGGCTAAAGAGAAAGATATTTTCAAAACTTTAATAACCTATTATAGAAACACTTAGTATGTAATAAAAAATGAATGATAATTATGAGACAAAGTCTTAATTTGTGAGGAAGGAGGTGAGTTTTTTTATGAGCTGGCATTAAATACTACCATTACAATTCTAATGGAATAGAATTGGTAAATAAAACAAGTTATACCATCTTTTTCCTCTAATCGTCATGTGAATATACCTGAAAACCTGATTTGTATGAATCCCTACTCACAATATAAATGGCAGATTTACTGTATATACAAGACTTCAATTTACTCTGTATTCTACCATAACAATGCAAGCCACAATAACCCCCTAAAAATAAACCTTCCATCACACCTGACAGTACAATCATCATTACATAATCTACATGATAATACTCACAAAATAAACTATTTATACATCCCCTTATACCCATTAAGCATAACACTATGGACGAAAAATGCCGCAAAACTAATCCAGATGACACTGCAGTTCCCTTCGACAAAGACTTACTGCATACACTCGGTAAGCCAGGTCTGTTTGGCGTGCGTCCCAGAGTTATAAGGGAGACATGAACCCCCCATCCAACCTTCACTGCTGTTGCACACGTCATCTTCGCTCGGGTAGATCACATTCACCTGGATTTGAGGAGGAAAAGTAATCTATGTGGATTTAAATAATTGGGGTATAAGGTTTATCTCATTTCAATACAAACTGTATGGAGGTTTCATGTGTGTCAAAAAATAAAAAAGAAGAAGAAGAAGAAGAAGAAGAAGAAGAAGAAGAGAGAGTAGAAAAGAAAGAAAAAAAAAGAAAAAAAGAAAAAGAAAAAGGAAAAAAAGAAAAGGAAAGAGTAAGTAAAAGAAGAAGAAGAAAAAGAAGAAGAAGAGAGAAAAGAAGAAGAAGAAGAAGAAGAAGAAGAAGAAGAAGGAGAAGAGAGAGAGTAGAAAAGAAAGAAAAAAAAGAAAGAAAAAGAAAAAGAAAATGGGAAAAAAAAAAAGGAAAGAGTAAGTAAAAGAAGAAGAAGAAAAAGAAGAAGAAGAGGAAGAGAGAAAAAACAGTATTAACAAACAGCATTTACAGGTGATCAAAACCCGATAAACAACGTACCTTCGGAGCGCTTGCACAGACACCAGGCGCTCCTGTCAAGCTCATCCCTAGCTCTCCACTAAGCCAGGACTTGGCGTCTTTCCCCAAACTCCCTTTAATGCACAGAAAAAGGAGTCACAGAAAAGAAATAGCTCGATGGTTTGGGAAACATGAATCAGGAATGTAAATCACGAAACTTATTTGAACTTCATATTTCAGACAAAAATGAAGATAATAAGAACTTACTTGATCTAAAAATAAACATATATTGTACCTATCACTTGAATATACAAATAACAAACCCAAAAACTTTCACCTGGAAACAAACCTAAGCAAAAACAGTACATACAAGTAGCCAGTAAAAAAATCAATACCATCGTTGATCAGAGAATATACACCAATCTTACCTATAGACGAACACTGAGCAATGATGGGCACAGAAGAGGTCCAAGAACCGCCATGCTGCCGAATGGCCCTGCGCGCTTTCATGTGACCCCACTTGTCCTTGTGTTCTCCCGCGTGGTAGCCTGGACTGCTGCCCACGAACACCGCACTGATAAGACATGGTATACTTGTTAATTTTTTATCAAGATTTTAGAACAATGATTGTATAAGCTTTTTGTTATTGTATGGTAAGGCATGTATATAATGGAAATACATGTTATACAGTATGTTTGACAGTTTTTTTCCTTAATATTCGGTATCAATAACTGATTGCATAGTTATGTCGTCTGTACTATCCAGTAATGAACTTAATCAGAATCAATATCTGTTATTTAAATGTACTGTACATTATACATATTTTAAAGAAACATACAGGATATCCATAACTAAATACTTTCTTCAAATCCCCTTAAATATAAACTAACAAGCTGGTTTGGAATCCCTCTGAATCTTCCTAACATGAAAACATTAACAAGACTTACTTGCAGCTGGTAAAGTCATATTTCTTAATGATGTGTGACCATCTTGTAAGATCTGGGGCTTTGTATGAAGTGAGGTAGTCCACCAAATCGCGTTTGAAGCGTGTTGGCGATTCTCCATCCAACAACCCTGCCTTTCCTTCCTCTGTAATACAGTTTGATAAATAAACATGCTGAAATCCAGTTATCTAACAATAAAAGAGGAACAGTGCCAAGGCAAATTGTATGTTAAAAAAAAAAAAAAAAAAAAAAAAAAAAGTTAAGAAGTGATAAAATTAAGTTATAATCATTAATATAGATCAAACTCCACCCAACACTGAACATTCCAAAAATCATATTTTTCCCATATGCCAAAAATACACTCTATCTTTTGTATTTTAACATGTACATTCAAAGTGAGTGTAAACAAACACAGTAATGTGTACACAAAGATAAGAGGAAACAACCACAATATAAAAAAAATTATCCCTTTTGGTTAGGTTTCATCTAAAGAGGAACTACTGGGGAGTTTGAAACATTACATTCAACTTCTTTCCACGTTGTGGCTGTGTTTCCTTTTACATTCAGACAAACCCATACCCAGCAGAGGAAAAGCAGGCGATATCCAGTAGCCTTGAGTCTTCTCATACCAGTCACTGGGTACGAGGTTGGCCGTGTGGATGACTACCCGCAAGCTGTCTGTGTACTCGAATATCATCATCTTGGTGTGGTGAGTTCCATACTGGAAAGGTAGGTTTACCTGCAAGAAAGTTTAGGGATTTTATTACTATCAGTGTCTTAAAATATGGTAAAGCTAAATACATGTAGATCTTAATATTTTTATAAAAGCATACAGTGGGGGAAGAAGAAGAAGGAAAAATAATAATAAAAGGGGAAAGCACTGTTCATAGTATGAAATCAGTTGGACAAGTTTCCCAAAGTCTCTTATTTCTAATGAACACAGAAAAGTTAACATTAGATGATCACCTGACTGTTATCCAAGGACTTTTTTGTGTCTGTTACATAAAATTATGATTAAGGAGAGGAAGACAGACAGACAGACAAACAGACAGACAGACAGACAGACAGACACACACACACACTATCAAAGTAACTACAGTAGACTAACCTTTGTGCATGTTACAGCTGGGTAGTCCTTGGGGTTGCCCTCCATCTGGCCATACATCACAAGCAGAGGTTTGCTCTCTATTTTCCCAGCCTTATAATTGGTCATCAGGAATTCTAAATCCACCATGAAATTAAGCTGAAAATACAAGATTGTCGTCCCTCTTACAACTTGGAAAACTTATATTGATAGTTCATTAGATATACACCACAATATTACTTTCATGATGTCAAAACAAATGATGACATGTGGCATCTATAAGTCATGTATATTTCAAGTACTCAAGTTCAAGAAGTTTCTTTTTTATTCAGAATTTTCAATACAGAATAAAAAAAGAAGAGTAAAAATCATTATAATCAAATCGTTTTACTAAGCCTCAGCACTAACTATTCCTTCATGAGAAAGGCTTTCTCTTTAACTCATTGACACCGGGAAGGCATGTATGTCTACCCTGTAATTTTGTTTAAACACAGATGACTCTGGACCCGCCTAGGGTTAGTCACCAAGGTGTCAATTACTAGGTCTTCCTGACCTGACATGTTTACTTCCTTCCTTGAATCTTTGGGAAGAATAGTCATTTTTTAATTTTCATTACTAGTATTTTTGATAATAACATAATAATAATGATAATGTTAATAATGAGATTAGGAACATTAAGAATGACAAGAATATCCGGAATTAAAACTTTTAACCCAAAAAATCAAGGAATGGGGGAAACAGGTACACTGAGGTAGGCCTTAAACTGCCTAATAGGTGACTAAGTTCCTATGAAGCCACCTATGTATAAATGATAAAGAAAAAGCAATACTACAGCAGACAGTGTGTGCAGCTGGTGCCAATGGGTTAATGGTTCACTCCTAGCCTATACATCTCAACACCCACCTGTACAGATTCAACAATTTCCCCCAGCTTCGGATTGAGGAGGTCAGGAAAGACAAGGCTCAGTGGGTCTTCATGAGTCTCCTTTACGCTGTAACTCTTGTTCACAAAAAAGTTGAAAGGGCTGCTGGCTGCTAGGCGAGCTGGGAAGGGCATGCTGTGAAAGGACACGTGGTTACTAACCTTTCTTTGTATTGCTCTCCCTAAACATTAATTACCATTTTTTAGAAAAAATTATTACTGTATTTGCAAGACTCCTACTGATGATCTTTGTAAAATTGCAAAATCATCTTTTGCAACTACAAAACTTTATATTTCATCAGGCACTCAGAGAGGGCCTTAACTGCCCCTCTGGTAGATTCAGATTCAGTAAGCCAGGCACCATTGACTCATGGGTTTTAATGTGGCTGCCTCCTTTAAGAATGTGCCAGGTAGTCTATCATATCTAAAGTTTTAGTGACCTCTCAGCAAAACCACCTGAACTTTAAGGAAAATGTCTCTCATTTTGGTACTTCAGGTCTTTGGTACCTGTGAGTGCATGGCATATCTCAAACGGCAATATCTTGAGAAAAATGAAAGAGGTAAATTCCAAAGAGGAAAAGCCCATCACCTACTTTTTGTTAGAAAATGAACCCTTCCTCGCAGAGCTCCCTGAATCTGATTCCCTTCTACGTTTTTCTGCCGGCTCTGAAATGCTGTTTGATGATTCTGTCAAACAGAGCAAAGGAATATATGAGAACTAAAAAAAAAAAAAAAAAAAAAAAAATTAACCAACTGAAACTATAAATCAATGAGGCATACAAATATCAATTACATTACTGTAGCAGATATACCCACAGAAGCATTGCCCTTCATCAACAGCTTTATTTCTGAGGTCTGTCTCCCAGTCTCCTTTCACCTTAAATGATTCCTTTTACCGACACTTTGTTATGACTTCCCGTACCTGACTTCCTCTTAGCTCCAGCACCATCCTTGTCCTCTAAGTGTGGGTGGTAAAACTCCTCCAAGTGCCACGGATTCTTGCGATAACAATCAGCACCAAATTTGCATACAGGTCTTTTCTTTGAAGAATTTGCCTGTTCCATGGATCCATCTGCAGCAGCATAAGGAAAAAGTCTCTAACTGTTTCATATAAAAATGTCCAGGATATATCACTATCTGTTTCCCCTGTGTATCTCTTACTTATGAATGTTGTTTGACATTTAATGCACTGCAAATATATAGCACCTAAATACTGCAGAAATTCTTTTTTACTTATCACTGAAAACCTTTACACTTACATGCTCATATCAGCTAGAAAAATGTTTTACCTTTCCTCAAGGGAGTCGACTGGCTGCCTGACGCTGACAGTTCCTTCTCATTCTCTGTCTCTGTCTTAGGGGGTTCGGGCACTTCAGCTCGGACAACTAATTCCTCCATATCAGTATCATCATCAGAAACGCTGTGCTCCGACCTCTTCTTTGTTAATGAATCTGGGGGGAAGGAGGGAATCTTAAAACCAAAATTTTACATACATATAGAATAGGAGAGGTAGATTACATAAACGAAATACATAGAATGTTAGTGTTGTGGAATGCCGTGTCTGCGAGCCGTGACTGGAAGAGCACCGGCTCCAGGGAGGACGCCATTTCCATGCTCAGCATCCTATTCCTACATCAGTTTTGCTCTACAATCTTCATTAATCTCAGACACAGATATCACAGTAATAGGAAGAAGAAAAAGAATAATCTATTTAAATTTCTTTCTTTTCTCTCTCCCTCCCTCTCTCTCTTTCTCTCTCTCTCTCTCTCTCTCTCTCTCTCTCTCTCTCTCTCTCTCTCTCTCTCTCTCTCTCTCTCTCTCTCTCTCTCTCTCTCTCTCTCTCTCTCTCTCTCTCTCTCTCTCTCTCTCCCTCTCTCCCTCTCTCCCTCTCTCCCTCTCTCTCTCCCTCTCTCTCTCCCTCTCTCTCTCCCTCTCTCTCTCCCTCTCTCTCTCCCTCTCTCTCTCCCTCTCTCTCTCCCTCTCTCTCTCCCTCTCTCTCTCCCTCTCTCTCTCCCTCTCTCTCTCCCTCTCTCCCTCCCTCCCTCCCTCCCTCCCTCCCTCCCTCCCTCCCTCCCTCCCTCTCTCTCTCTCTCTCTCCCTCCCTCTCTCTCTCTCCCTCTCTCCCTCTCTCCCTCTCTCCCTCTCTCCCTCTCTCCCTCTCTCCCTCTCTCCCTCTCTCCCTCTCTCCCTCTCTCCCTCTCTCCCTCTCTCCCTCTCTCCCTCTCTCCCTCCCTCCCTCTCTCCCTCTCTCCCTCTCTCCCTCTCTCCCTCTCTCCCTCTCTCCCTCTCTCCCTCCCTCCCTCCCTCCCTCCCTCCCTCTCTCTCTCCCTCTCTCTCTCCCTCTCTCTCTCCTTCTCTCCCTCCCTTCCTCTCTCCCTTCCTCTCTCCCTCCATCTCTCCCTCCCTTTCTCCCCCTCTCTCCTTCTCTCCCTCCCTTCCTATCTCCCTTCCTCTCTCCCCCTCTCTCCCTCCCTCTCTCCCTCCCTCCCTCCCCCTCTCTCCCCCTCTCTCCCTCCCTCTCTCCCCCTCTCTCCCTCTCTCCCTCCCTCTCTCCCCCTCTCTCCCTCCCTCTCTGTATGTGTGAATTTTAGCATGACCTGTAATATTTATGTCTGTCTGTCTGTATGTCTATTAAATCTATTTACCCACTTCTATCTATCTACAGACATCTATCCTCTATCTATCTATAATGTATTACACACATTCTAGTCCTCTTATAAAGAGATAGTTTTACCACCTGTTTGCTTCTCTGTAACTGTTGAATCTGAGTCGGGCTTATTTGGCACTTCAGTCGGTGATTCCAAGTCTTCTATATCTGTTTCATCATCTGATAAGGTGTGCTCAGGTACCGCTGCTTTCTTTGGTGAAGACTCTGTAATATAAAATCTTAATAATCAATCGTTTGACTTGTTCCAGGTATTCACATACTCAATAAAAATGAAATGATAACAATTACTTGAAACTGCATAAAACAGACATTTAAAACTGATGCAGCCAATGATAAGGAAGAGAAAATTTGATTTCAGTTTTGTGAAATAAACATAGGACACAAAAGTAAGTTGAAAACCTTGTATAACACCAAAAGAGCGACTGACAAAGGAGATAAAATATGAACACTCCTAGATAATAATAATAAAAAAAGTGAATATGTTATGATTGTTATGATTACATTACACTGAATGATGAAATCTTTATCATGCCCATAGACAAAAACTGAAAATATAACAGCAATATGCAAATATTCTTTGTCAATGCAATCAAACAGTCTATCATTTTAAACCTTTACTTGGAGAATTTTGTAGCTTCTCTGTAGCATTAGATTCAGCTTCGATATCCTCAATGTCTGTTTCATCGTCTGATATGGTGTGCTGAGGAACGGTCTTGGACATTGAACCTATGAGAAGAGACCAGCAAACGTTTCAGAAATGTCTACTCTACACCACTGGCAAGAGAAATATATTTCAAAAAGTTACTAGAAACAACTCCAGCTGAATACATATTAAAAGGACCAAAGAGAATACAAAGAGATATGCATCTGCAATTCTCAACAACAACAACAAAAAATCAACTACTCAATACGAGACTGCTATTATCATTGATTCATAATGGCTTCGATGTCTAATTCATCTTTATCAATATATGTTAATATACCTAGTATACACACTAAATTTTATAATCTATCTATATATAAATGACAATGTCAGTGTATAAAATGATATGCCTATTCATAAATGATAATGTCAGTGTATAATTCCTAAAAGCTATATGGTTATTTCTAAATCTGACATTCTACTTGTACAACAAACTCAAAAACAAGGCTTTCATAAAGGTAGAAAAATTTATATACACATTTATCTATCTACCTATTTATCTGTATAACAGTAAAACATACCGATCATCTGCAAGGAAGACCCTTCTTCTTTTTCAGCATCTTCAACATCACTGTCTAAATCTACTAATTCCCGCACTGGCACTTCCTCATTCCTGTTCACTTCCACCACATCCTCATCACTCTCAGACATATCATGTGACTGTGATGCTAAGTTCTGGGCAAAGATTGCATCTTCATTTTCTTGCTTCCTTGCTATTCTTTCCTCTTCATCAAACTGAAAAAAGGAAAAAAAATGTAAGCTGTTTTCACATAAGACTTATCGATCTCAGGATTCCTATAAAGACTGAGAGAGAGAGAGAGAGAGAGAGAGAGAGAGAGAGAGAGAGAGAGAGAGAGAGAGAGAGAGAGAGAGAGAGAGGGAGAGGGAGAGGGAGAGGGAGAGGGAGAGGGAGAGGGAGAGGGAGAGGGAGAGGGAGAGGGAGAGGGAGAGGGAGAGGGAGAGGGAGAGGGAGAGGGAGAGGGAGAGGGAGGGAGAGATTGCTAGTCTAAACATTTTTAAGAATCATTGTGGCCCTTGCACCCGTTGGTGCACTAACAAAAGCAAATAAACCTTTACCATAGAAATTTTGGTAAAATAGTCTTTAAATCTCTTGCCAAATAATGAACCAATCCAAGCTATACCTCACCATAATTCATGTGATGAAGGTTTGCTGGCCTTTACCAGAGCAAGGGCTTGCAAAATGACTATCCTTATGCCCCATGGGAATACCAAAATCTAACAGTATCCAGTTGATCACTACTATTTTTTTCTTTCTCGCTCTCTTTTGGCTTCCTTCGGACAAAAAAAAAAAATCAGGGTAAACTAATATTTAGCTATTATCATTTGATGATTGCCTGCCTGTAGACAAAACT
>NC_061856.1:2069274-2071774 GCF_019202785.1 Penaeus chinensis | reverse complement strand
TCTCCTCCTCCTCCACCTCCTCCTCCTTCTCCTCGTCGCCTTCTCCTCCTCCTCCACCTCCTCCTCCTTCTCCTCGTCGCCTTCTCCTCCTCCTCCTCCTCCTCCTCCTCCACCTCCTCCTCCTTCTCCTCGTCGCCTTCTCCTCCTCCTCCACCTCCTCCTCCTTCTCCTCGTCGCCTTCTCCTCCTCCTCCACCTCCTCCTCCTTCTCCTCGTCGCCTTCTCCTCCTCCTCCTCCTCCTCCTCCTCCACCTCCTCCTCCTTCTCCTCGTCGCCTTCTCCTCCTCCTCCTCCTCCTCCTCCTCCACCTCCTCCTCCTCCTCCACCTCCTCCTCCTCCTCCACCTCCTCCTCCTTCTCCTCGTCGCCTTCTCCTCCTCCTCCTCCTCCTCCTCCTCCACCTCCTCCTCCTCCTCCACCTCCTCCTCCTCCTCCACCTCCTCCTCCTTCTCCTCGTCGCCTTCTCCTCCTCCTCCACCTCCTCCTCCTTCTCCTCGTCGCCTTCTCCTCCTCCTCCTCCTCCTCCTCCTCCACCTCCTCCTCCTTCTCCTCGTCACCTTCTCCTCCTCCTCCACCTCCTCCTCCTTCTCCTCGTCGCCTTCTCCTCCTCCTCCACCTCCTCCTCCTTCTCCTCGTCGCCTTCTCCTCCTCCTCCTCCTCCTCCTCCTCCACCTCCTCCTCCTTCTCCTCGTCGCCTTCTCCTCCTCCTCCTCCTCCTCCTCCTCCTCCTCCTCCTCCTCCTCCCCCTCCTCCTCCTCCTCCACCTCCTCCTCCTTCTCCTCGTCGCCTTCTCCTCCTCCTCCTCCTCCTCCTCCTCCACCTCCTCCTCCTTCTCCTCGTCGCCTTCTCCTCCTCCTCCTCCTCCTCCACCTCCTCCTCCTCCTCCACCTCCTCCTCCTCCTCCACCTCCTCCTCCTTCTCCTCGTCGCCTTCTCCTCCTCCTCCTCCTCCTCCACCTCCTCCTCCTCCTCCTCCTCCTCCTCCTTCTCCTCGTCGCCTTCTCCTCCTCCTCCTCCTCCACCTCCTCCTCCTCCTCCACCTCCTCCTCCTTCTCCTCGTCGCCTTCTCCTCCTCCTCCACCTCCTCCTCCTTCTCCTCGTCGCCTTCTCCTCCTCCTCCTCCTCCTCCTCCTCCACCTCCTCCTCCTTCTCCTCGTCGCCTTCTCCTCCTCCTCCTCCTCCTCCTCCTCCCCCTCCTCCTCCTCCTCCTCCTCCTCCTCCTCCTCCTCCACCTCCTCCTCCTTCTCCTCGTCGCCTTCTCCTCCTCCTCCTCCTCCACCTCCTCCTCCTCCTCCACCTCCTCCTCCTCCTCCACCTCCACCTCCTCCTCCACCTCCACCTCCACCTCCACCTCCACCTCCACCTCCACCTCCACCTCCACCTCCACCTCCACCTCCACCTCCACCTCCACTTCCTCCTCCAAATCCACTTCCTCCTCCACCTCCACTTCCTCCTCCACCTTCACTTCCTCCTCCACCTCATACTTACATTTAAATTGAATATTTTCAGGCGACAATTTTTGTGACATTCCGCCTCGCAAAGGTAATTCAGTATAAAAGTTTAGTATAACATCATTTTCGAGTTTAAAGGCATATCGCTCACAGAACCGAGGGATATAGAGTATAGAGTAACATGATAAGGATGGTGAAGATAAATAAATATAAAGAGTTCGGGTCACTAAAGAACGATAAAGAATAATAAATATAAATATTGCACACACATATGTGTACACGTGCATATCTCTCTCTCTCTCTCGCTCTCTCTCTCTCTCTCTCTCTCTCTCTCTCTCTCTCTCTCTCTCTCTATATATATATATATATATATATATATATATATACATATATACACATATATATGTATATGTGTGTGTGTATGTATGTGTGTGTGTCTGCGTATCTTTACGCACACACACACATCTATCTATCTATCTATCTATCTATATATATATATAGATATGTATATATATACACATACACACACACACACATACACACACACACACACACAGATACACACTGTAAGCGTAAGAGAGGTGGTCTTGGGCGGTCAGTGAAAAGGGTCTCAGCTTGCTGGTTTATTTCTGAATATAGATATAAGACCCCCCCCCCCCCCCTAGATGACCCCCGTGTCCCCGGGTGGAGGACGAGGTGGTGGAGCTGGACCCTGTGTGGCTTGGCCTGTCTGCCGTGTCACGGATGTTTGTTCCTGTGCGAATAGAGAAAGTCGGGCGACATCTGCGTCCTGCCCAAGGAGAAGGGCAGCTGCTTGGACGGAGGTGTGAAGTATACCATCCGGTCTTCCTACGTATTGTTGACAGCGCTCGGCCACGCGCAAGGCACGATCTTGAGCCGTCTGCAACGCTTGAAACACAGCAGTAGCGCTTAGGGATACAAGTTATGTTCGGCATCTACAGATGGTTCCTGGTGATCCGATGGTCGCTAGGGTCGTCGCGTGCCAGGGTAGCGGGCGTGGCGGAGGTTCCGCACTGAGGTGCAACATTCAG
>NC_061856.1:2039274-2041774 GCF_019202785.1 Penaeus chinensis | reverse complement strand
CCTGTTCTCCTCCTCCTGTTCTCCTCCTCCTGTTCTCCTCCTCCTGTTCTCCTCCTCTGTTCTCCTCCTCCTGTTCTCCTCCTCCTGTTCTCCTCCTCCTGTTCTCCTCCTCCTGTTCTCCTCCTCCTGTTCTCCTCCTCCTGTTCTCCTCCTCCTGTTCTCCTCCTCCTGTTCTCCTCCTCCTGTTCTCCTCCTCCTGTTCTCCTCCTCCTGTTCTCCTCCTCCTGTTCTCCTCCTTCTGTTCTCCTCCTCCTGTTCTCCTCCTTCTGTTCTCCTCCTCCTGTTCTCCTCCTGTTCTCCTCCTTCTGTTCTCCTCCTTCTGTTCTCCTCCTTCTGTTCTCCTCCTCCTGTTCTCCTCCTTCTGTTCTCCTCCTCCTGTTCTCCTCCTTCTGTTCTCCTCCTTCTGTTCTCCTCCTTCTGTTCTCCTCCTCCTGTTCTCCTCCTCCTGTTCTCCTCCTCCTGTTCTCCTCCTCCTGTTCTCTTCCTCCTGTTCTCCTCCTCCTGTTCTCCTTCTCCTGTTCTCCTCCTCCTGTTCTCCTCCTTCTGTTCTCCTCCTCCTGTTCTCCTCCTCCTGTTCTCCTCCTCCTGTTCTCCTCCTCCTGTTCTCCTCCTCCTGTTCTTCTCCTCCTGTTCTCCTCCTCCTGTTCTCCTCCTCCTGTTCTCCTCCTCCTGTTCTCCTCCTCCTGTTCTCCTCCTGTTCTCCTCCTCCTGTTCTCCTCCTCCTGTTCTCCTCCTCCTGTTCTCCTCCTCCTGTTCTCCTCCTGTTCTCCTCCTCCTGTTCTCCTCCTCCTGTTCCCCTCCTCCTGTTCTCCTCCTCCTGTTCTCCTCCTCCTGTTCTCCTCCTCCTGTTCTTCTCCTCCTGTTCTCCTCCTCCTGTTCTCCTCCTCCTGTTCTCCTCCTGTTCTCCTCCTCCTGTTCTCCTCCTCCTGTTCTCCTCCTGTTCTCCTCCTCCTGTTCTCCTTCTCCTGTTCTCCTTCTTCTGTTCTCCTCCTCCTGTTCTCCTCCTCCTGTTCCCCTCCTTCTGTTCTCATCCTCCTGTTCTTCTCCTTCTGTTCCCCTCCTCCTGTTCTCCTCCTCCTGTTCCCCTCATTCTGTTCTCCTCCTCCTGTTCCCCTCCTCCTATTCTCCTCCTTCTGTTCTTCTCCTTCTGTTCTCCTCCTCCTGTTCTCCTCCTCCTGTTCTCCTCCTCCTGTTCTCCTCCTCCTGTTCTCCTCCTCTTGCTCCCCTCCTCCAGTTCTCCTCCTCCTGTTCTCCTCCTCCAGTTCTCCTCCTCCTGTTCTCCTCCTCCAGTTCTCCTCCTCCTGTTCTCCTCCTCCAGTTCTCCTCCTCCTGTTCTCCTCCTTCTGTTCTTCTCCTTCTGTTCTCCTCCTCCTATTCTCCTCCTTCTGTTCTTCTCCTTCTGTTCTCCTCCTCCTGTTCTCCTCCTCCTGTTCTCCTCCTCTTGCTCCCCTCCTCCAGTTCTCCTCCTCCTGTTCTCCTCCTCCAGTTCTCCTCCTTCTGTTCTCCTCCTCCTGTTCTCTTCCTCCTGTTCTCCTCCTCCTGTTCTCCTCCTTCTGTTCTCCTCCTCCTGTTCTCCTCCTCCTGTTCTCCTCCTCCAGTTCTCCTCCTCCTGTTCTCCTCCTCCAGTTCTCCTCCTCCTGTTCTCCTCCTTCTGTTCTTCTCCTTCTGTTCTCCTCCTCCTGTTCTCCTCCTCCTGTTCTCCTCCTCTTGCTCCCCTCCTCCAGTTCTCCTCCTCCTGTTCTCCTCCTTCTGTTCTTCTCCTTCTGTTCTCCTCCTCCTATTCTCCTCCTTCTGTTCTTCTCCTTCTGTTCTCCTCCTCCTATTCTCCTCCTTCTGTTCTTCTCCTTCTGTTCTCCTCCTCCTGTTCTCCTCCTCCTGTTCTCCTCCTCTTGCTCCCCTCCTCCAGTTCTCCTCCTCCTGTTCTCCTCCTCCAGTTCTCCTCCTCCAGTTCTCCTCCTTCTGTTCTCCTCCTCCTGTTCTCTTCCTCCTGTTCTCCTCCTCCTGAAGGGAAGGGAAGGGGAAGGGGAGGGGAAGGGGAGGGGAGGGGAAGGGAAGGGGAGGGGAAGAGGAAGGGGAAGGGGAAGGGTAAGGGGAAGGGGAGGGGAGGGGAAGGGGAAGGGGAAGGGGAAGGGAAGGGGAAGGGGAAGGGGAGGGGAGGGGAAGGGGGAAGGGGAAGGGAAGGGGAAGGGAAGGAAAGGGAAGGGAAGGGGAAGGGGAGGGGAAGGGGAAGGGGAGGGAGGGAAGGGGGAAGGGAAGGAAGGGAAGGGGAAGGAAGGGAAGGGGAAGGGGAAGGGGAAGGGGAGGGGAAGGGGAGGGGAGGGGAGGGGACGGGGAGGGGAGGGGAAGGGGGAAGGGGAAGGGAAGGGGAAGGGGGAAGGGGAAGGGAAGGGGAAGGGGAAGGGAAGGGGAAGGGGAAGGGAAAGGGAAGGGGAAGGGGAAGGGGAAGGGGAGGGGAAGGGGAGGGGGAGGGGAAGGGGGAAGGGGAAGGGAAGGGGAAGGG
>NC_061856.1:2029274-2034274 GCF_019202785.1 Penaeus chinensis | reverse complement strand
TATATATATATTGTCAGGGTTCGATTAACAATCAGAGCGGTCAGGTCAACGGAAACACACCAGAGGAAACATTTCACAATATTTATTGCTAAGGCACAGAAATACACTGAACAAAACGGGATATTCACAGCACAGCAGGTAGAGGATCCAGCGGCGCAGGCGAGGTCGCATGGCGGAAGGAAGTACGCGAGTCAAAGGCAAGAGACAACTGTTGAATTTTTGCCTGAGGCTCCTTTTATGTGTCGCGCCGTGTGGAGGCCCGACGGTGGGAAGGCACGGACTGAGGCACGCAGCGCCGAAGGCCCTGAGCAGTCTCGCACTTGTGACACACACACACACACACACACACACACCCACACACACACACACACTCACACACACACACACACACACACACACACACACACACACACACACACACACATATATATATGCACATGTGAGGCTTCCAGGCCTCCCTTCTTCTGCCTTATCCCACTCTTTGGTCCCCTGTCCTCCTTCTCCTTCCTTCTACCCCTTACCTTTCTCTCCATCTCTCTTACTTCTCACTCCTCCCTCCTCTCTGTTTCTCTCACTCACTCCTCCCTCCTCTCTGTTTCTCTCTCACTCATTCTCTCTCCTCTCTTTCTCTCTCACTCACTCACTTTTGCCTTATTCTAGTTCCTTTTACTACTTCTTTCCTTTTACTACTTCTCTATTCCCTTATTCTGCTGCTATATATACCCTTTTTCTCTGAAACTTCTTGGTCTTTTCTATGTTTGTACTCTTCTAGAAATCTACCCCCTCCATCTATCCTTGTACATTCTCTTTATCTTTCACCTTTTCTTTCTCGGCTGTTCTCTTGTTCTAGATATTTTTACCTTGTATTCCTATGACCCCATGACCCACCCTTTTCCTTTATCCTGCCCTTAAATCCTGGCCACGGAAAACTCCCCATATCTTATGCCCTTTTAGATGTTCACTCTCTCCATTTTATTTAAATTATTATACATTTTAAAGCAACTTTCCTTTTTTTCAATGCTTAACGCCTTCTTTTTATTTGTTATTTGTCGGGCCTTTTAGAAGTTATTGTTATTTTTTTTTTACCAGAGTGCCGCTCTTATTTGTTTTAAATTTAATTTATTTGCCAAGCGTGATTTTAGTTTTGCTATTTTTATGTTATTTTCTCTTACCTGCTCCTTTTATAGTTTATTTGCAGAGTTAACAGAAACTTTGTTTGACTGTTTGTTTGTTTGTTTTCGATTCCTAGTCACAATGTTTTGGTATCTCTCCCTCTCTTGTTGCTTATCGAGCATTGACTTTGTACCTTACATTGTGTTCTGTGATTTATTTTTATTATTTTCATGATTCTAGAAGACTGGTGCGGGTTTTATTTACCGTAATGCTTCTGCCATAATTTTTTTTGTTCGTTTTATCTTTTCAATTTTATCATTTGTGATTTTTATAATTAAGTTTTACTTTTTACCAGTTATGTAGTGTGTTTTATATTATCCCCAAAACAAATTGTAATGTAAATATTTGTTTTTATTATCAAAACTCTGTATTCCTTTGTTTCCCCTCGCATATATAAGGGGGGGGGGGGGGGGATTCCGACTAATAAACAGTGTTTAGACTAATGTGTTTGCGTATCCCCCTGGGTCTTTCAGTGCCATGGCGACGGATCCGAACGAGAAAAGGTTGGACCTGTCCTGACTATTGCCTCAGTTGGAAAAGCTGGGTGTGTTACATACTAATAGTTAGGAATGAGAGTACAACACCACTCATCCACAGACAGCCCTAACTTCCCTGAGGGCTCGTGAGGGATATATATTTTGCGATACTGTTGTTGTTTTTTTAGAGTAAACAGGACCCACCTATCCCGGCCCTTACTCCCTTCATCCCACACACACACACACACACACACACACACACACACGTACTCACATATATGTAAGTGAATACAAGTGTGGGCTTCTGCTTTCTCTATGAAACACACTGACATCAAAATCAAATAATCTACCGTACTGATGTCCCAAAACCCTCCTCAGCGAGCGACCCTCGCAGTGCCACGTCCCTCTCCGAACGTCACCGCGAGCGTCTCTGCGCCGTTCGGGAGTACTGACGCTGCCCGTCTGCGTAATTTGTTTTTAAGTGGATTTTTTTCCTTTATTGCGCAATAAGGTCACTGCGAAACAAAAGGAAACTAGTAAATAATAATAATGATGATGATGGTTTCGTGTTATTATGAGAAACACGTTTACATCTCTAATGATTATGATGATTATAATAATAATAACAATAATGATACTGAATGTAATTATGATATTGATGATAATGATGGTAACAATAATGGTCATAATAATAATAACGATAATGAAAATAATAATAATAATAATGATAATGAAAATAATAACAATAATAATGATAATGAAAATAATAATAATAATAATAATTTTCTAACACTTTCTCCTGCTTTCCCCTTTTTTTTCTTTCTTTATTTATCTCTCTCTTTCTTCCTCATTATTTCTTTTGTCTCTCTTTCTTTCTCTTCCTTTCTTTCTCTCTCTCTCTCTTTCTCTCTTTCTTTATTTATCTGTCTCTTTCTTTCTCTTTCTTTATTTCTCTCTGTTTTTCTTTTTCATTTTTTTTTCTTTCAAGTCACGTTCCGTAATCTTATCACTTCCTCCTTTCTCATTCTTTCCTTTTTCTCTCTTTCTTTCTCATTCTTATTCTAGCACTTCTTCCTGCTATCTTTCTTTGTCTTTCTTTATTTCCGTCTTTGTTCTCTCTCTTTCTTCCTTTCTTTCTCTCTCTCTCTCTCTCTTTCTCCCTGTCTCTCTCTCTCTCTCTCTCTCTCTCTCTCTCTCTCTCTCCCTCTCCCTCTCCCTCTCCCTCTCTCTCTCTCTCTCTCTCTTTCTCTCTCTTCTCTTTCTTCCTTACTTTCCTATTTCTTTTTGCCTTTATTCTCCCACTGTTTAGGTTAAATACTACGCAGTCGATTTTTATGAATGAATCCAAGTTGCTAGAAGATGTGTTACGTCGTGTGAGATAATAATGAGATAATGATAATAATAATAATGATTATGATGATTATAATAGTAATGCTAATAATGATACTGTATGTGATTATGATATTGATGATAATGATGGTAACAATAAGGATCATAATAATGATAATGATAATGATAATAATAATGATAATGATAATAATACCAATGATAATATTGATAGTAATGATCATCATCATAATAATGATAATGATAATAATAATGATAATAATAATAATAATGATAATAATAATAATCTCTCAACTACGATTCCATATATGTCAAGGGCAAGTGACGTCACACACCATCGGGAGGAAAAATATCTGAAAATAAATAAGTTCCATTATATATTTTTTTCGTTCATTCTCTCTTTCCTTGATTTTAAATATGAATTAAATGTAGGAAATGTTACTGCCACCTGTATGATAAGCAACTGAAGAAATGAAGAAATAAGTGACATTTTGCGATTCATGGTAATCAGATTAAGTGCAAAAGTATAAAGAAAAAGAAAAGAAAAGAAAAGAAAATTATTTTATTGTATATATAACAATATCATTAATATATCGGGAAAATATATAACTCTTTCACAAATTGAAATTGATAGGATTATAACATTTATGTAAATGTTAATACTTAATAATTGAAAAATATTAGTTACGTGTTAGATAATCATGAGTTCACGAATTAAAACTGTTTTCCTGATTTGTAAAGATTAAAAAAACGGTAGATGCTAAGATATGTCATGTTTATAGAATTTATCCTTTGAAAACAGCCTTCTGACGTCCCTTCCCTCCTGTTTTGCAATTATAAAGCTTATGATATGATAAATGATTTGCTTTCAATAGACCATCAGTAATTGAAATCGTTGGACAATTTCCCCTAGACTTTGCGCCGCGCCTTCCTCGGAATTAAATTGAGTCCGCCATGCAAATCATCTGCAAAGCCAGGGTAGATTTTTTCTTTTAATCTATATATTTTTTTTCAGTTTATCTATTTATTGGCCTGCATGATTATCTTACAATTATTAAATATATTTCGGTTAAGAAAGAATCTCAGAAAAAAAATATATGAACACACACACACATATGTGTGTGTGTGTGTGTGTGTATGTGTGTTTACATATATACATAATAAGTAGATGAAAAATAGCCTAGTTTATTTCTAATTAAATTTAAACACCGGAATTTTTCACCACCACATGCTAAACGACATAAAAACGCAAACAAAAGAAAGACCGGAACAGGAAAAAATACGGACCCGTTTTGCATATTCAGTGAATCTCTGACCTCAGGCCTTTTTCCCTCAGAACTAAGACTTGTTCAGGATGTCGTGATGCCCCATGATGACGTCACAGCCCCGGACACGCTGAGGATGATACGTGCTTGGATGAACTTCGGCCGGAGCAGCTCAATAAATGTTAAATGTGACACCTAACTTCCCCTGGTTATTTACGTCAGTCTCCCACACCTATGTGGTTCAGGCTCCCATACCTATGTGGTTCAGGCTCCCATACCTATGCGGGTCAGTCGCCATACCTATGTGGTTCAGGCTCCCACACCTATGTGGTTCAGGCTCCCATACCTATGCGGGTCAGTCGCCATACCTATGTGGTTCAGGCTCCCATACCTATGTGGTTCAGGCTCCCATACCTATGCGGGTCAGTCGCCATACCTATGTGGTTCAGGCTCCCACACCTATGTGGTTCAGGCTCCCATACCTATGCGGGTCAGTCGCCATACCTATGTGGTTCAGGCTCCCATACCTATGTGGTTCAGGCTCCCATACCTATGCGGGTCAGTCGCCATACCTATGTGGTTCAGGCTCCCACACCTATGTGGTTCAGGCTCCCATACCTATGCGGGTCAGTCGCCATACCTATGTGGTTCAGGCTCCCACACCTATGTGGTTCAGGCTCCCATACCTATGCGGGTCAGTCGTCATACCTATGTGGTTCAGGCTCCCACACCTATGTGG
>NC_061856.1:2016774-2019274 GCF_019202785.1 Penaeus chinensis | reverse complement strand
TATATATATATATATGTAAATATATATATGTATATATATACATATATTCATATACGTATGTATACATACACACACACACACACACACACACACACACACACACACACACACACACACACACACACATATGTTATAAATCAAATGAGAGAAAGCAAGATAAGCACTCCGGCAACATGGCACAATATATGGCAAGAGACAGCAGTTCTTACTTACTAATTTGAGTCCGGGGGAACGGCGCGACAGCCGCGAAATATGTCCTCAAGATGGCGGCGGCGAACGTGCCGACCCTTTCAAGAGACCTGCGCTGCGGGGGCGAGAAGCTCCGAGGGAGAGGAAGGATAGAGTGTGGAGGACTGAGGATAAGCGGAGAGTTGGGTTAAAGTTGTTATTTGATATTGGTATTGTGTTATTTCTTCATTCATTTTTACAGTATTATTATTTTTTTGTTTTGTGTTCTTTTTCTTTGGGTCTTTCCCTCTCTTATTTTCTCGCTATTTATCTCTCTCTCCCTCTTTCCTTCTTTTTCTCTTTCCCTCCATCCTTCCATTTATCCTCCCCCTGTTAAGGAGGTTAGTATCAATGGTAATGGTAATGATAGTGATAAAAGTCTCAACAATAATAGAAGGTTTTGTGATAAGGATAAAGATGACAATAATGAAGCCACTGATGATAGTCATAGTGTTGCTGATAGTAAAAAAAAAACTTTGGTAGCGTTGTCAGTAATGAAAATATGAACATTGCAGCAATACTAATTATGAAAAACAACGATTACTTCCGCAAAACAAACAATGAAATGCTCATCTGCTCTCAAGTAAGCTTGGTATTTTTTAAAAGCGTATTTTCCCCAACGAAAGTAATTTATCATTGCTTTCCAAAGCATTATTTGAGAGAGTGAGAGCTAAAAACAGAAATATATATTAACAAAAGCACATATACCACCTTCTACAGACTTGTCATCGCGCGCGAAGCAGAAGTGCCCACGCGCGTAAGTGTCAGAGAGCGTATCTGAGGTGGCACCAGGTAGGGTCAGTCGGGTGCCAGGCGCCTCGCTGAGCGGACGTCTCCTGTTGCCTCTCAGTGCCAAGATCTGGAGGTACTGAACTTGCGACTTCTCTGAATTGTGTGTGCGTCAGTCTGTCGTGTGTTTTGAGAGTTAAACAGTTAAGCGTAAACAAGATGAAGAAATATTATGTATTCATTGTTATATTTATGATTAGCTGTGTTGTATTCCGAAGTGCTTTAAGTGGTGTCTTAGTGTGTTTTCTATGTGATCTGTAATGTCTCCTGTTGTGTTAGAACAATGTTAACGTGTGTCATGGTGGGTGATGCTTTTTTTATGGTGTAATGTGATTTACGATTTTTTTTTCTTTTTTTTCTTTTTTTAGTTTTGTTTAGTGTCGTTTAGAGCAATCTTTTTGTTTTTCCTCCCCCCCCCCCACCTCTCTCTCTCTCTCTCTCTCTCTCTCTCTCTCTCTCTCTCTCTCTCTCTCTCTCTCTCTCTCTCTCTCTCTCTCTCTCTCTCTCTCTCTCTCTCTCTCTCTCTCTCTCTCTCTCTCTCGTTAACTACGTACAGTCATGGACGAAAGTCCTCTCGTGAATGAAGCTTCAAACCATGAAAAAGTCTCGTTGTTTGAGTTATCGAGACTGGATTCGAAACAGGCTTTGATCTTGTCTGTACAGTGATGTCCCGTGTTAGTCCTTCAATGTTGCGTGATGTAACGGCAGGTTGTCATGTCACGTTTGTAAATGTCGTTATTCGTTGAGCTTTTGACCTCATTGGGTATAATTATTATTGTTGTTATTACTACCATTATTACTATTATCAATTTCATTACCATTTCTAATGTTATTAGCATGATCATTTTAATGATATACATTCATCATCGTCAGCATTCATATTACTTTTACGATATCTACTATTATTGCTATTGTTGGCACCATTAGTAATATCTTTACTATCATACATTTTATCATTGTTGTTATCATTAGTATTAATTTTGGTATTAACCGCAAACTAGTGCTATCATTGACATTGACAGCGCCTCAAGCATCATTGTTGTCAGTATGATATTGATGATAATAAGAATTACGATAATAACATTAATAATAATGGTAATAATAATGATCATACTACTACTACTAATAATAATAACAACGATAATGATGATGGTAATAATAATTTGTTTATTATCATCAGTATTGCCATTACAATTATTATCAATATCATTACTATTATCATCATTATCGTCATCGACATCGCCATCACCATCATCACTTTCACTATCACCATCGCCTTCACTATTACCACCTTCAATATCACCATCATCACTTTCACTACCACCTTCGCCATCATATTCATTATCACCACCACTATCACCATCACCACTGTCGCTATCACCATCACTTTCATCATCACTTTCACAATCACCGTCATTTTCACTATCGTCATCACCTTCACCATTACTTGCACTATCGCCATCACCTTCACTATCAACATCGT
>NC_061856.1:2004274-2006774 GCF_019202785.1 Penaeus chinensis | reverse complement strand
GTAAACCTCTGCCTCAGAGTGGATTTGATCTCGCGGGAAATCACTGAATACTCTTGTCTCTTCCTTTACTATGATTTGGTATCTATTTGTCGTGTGTTTGTACTGCCTGTTTGTCAGTGTGTGTTTGTGCGTTTGTTTGTGTATGTGTGTGTGTGTTTGTTTGTTTGTGTTTGTGTGTGTGTGTTTGTGTGTGTGTTTGTGTGTGTGTGTTTGTGTGATTGTTTGTTTGTTTGTTTCTGGGTGTGTGTGTGTTTGTGTGAGTTTGTGTGTGTGCTTGTGTCTTTGTTTGTGTGTATGTGTGTGTGTTTGTGTATGTGTTTGTGTGTGTGTGTAGGCGAGGTTTTGAGTAAAATTGTATATAGTTGTATGAATAGTTGTTATATACATGCCTCCCCTCCCCTGAGGGGGGGAGAGAGTGAGAGAGAGATAGAGAGAGAGATAGAGATAGATAGATAGATAGATAGATAGATAGATAGAGAGATAGAGAGAGAGAGAGAGAGAGAGAGGGAGAGAAAGACAGACAGACAGACTGATGGAGGAGGAGTGAGAGAGAGACAGAGAGAAAAGGAGAGAAAACAAAGGATGTATATAAGAGAGAGTCACAAACATAAAGACCAGAAGAAAAAGAATCAGAAAAAAAGAAAAAGTGAGAAGAGACACGATTTCATTTTCTAAAAATGATTCCTCCTTCTTATAAGGATATAATTAAAAGAAATATGTTTTGTAATGGTTATGTATTTTTTTTCGCGCGCGTGGGTAACGAACGCAAACAAGAAAACAAAAGACTGCCGTTTGTTTTTCACGTAAGATCTACATAGGAACGGTTTAATTTTTTTTATTCTATTTTTTTTTTCTTTTTATAAAACTTAAGAATAAGTATATAAAAGGGAGAGTAATGATTCTCTCTCGAGAAGTTAGACATTCTTTTGTTGTTATTATTATTATCATGTTGTTTGTTGTTTTATTTATATTTTCGCTTCCTTTATAAGACTTACTTTTTTCTTTTATTTTCTGTTTTAAATTATATTCATTTTTTCTCTTCAATTCACCGTTTTTTCCATGTTTTTTTTTAAATTTACTTGTCATTAGATTTCTTTCCTATTTACATTATATACATTATCTTTTTCCCTTTTTTGCTTCATTCGTTTTTCTTCGTTTCCTTATAATCCAATAATTCCTCCTGTTATGATTTTTCCTCTATTTTCTATCTTCAGTTCCTTTTCTTTTTTACTCCTCTCTCTCTTTTCATCTTCTCCTTCTCATTTATTTCTGATTTTTTTATATGCTTTCACTAAATTCTCTATCGAGATTTTTTTTTTTTTTCTTTTTACCTTTGTTTTCAGTTCCTATATGTCCTGTTATTCGTTTTCTTTATTTTCGTCTTTCCAATCTCTTATTATCCATTGCGTTTTCTTTGGTTCCTCTCTTTCGCCTATTACGTATTCCGTTTTCTTTATTTTTTGTTATCCATTCCGTTTTTTTAGTTTTTTTCTCTCTCCTGTGTCTTTCAGTTCCTTCTTCCTATCTCCTATTACTTATTCCCATTTTCTTAATCCCTTATTATTCATTCCGTTTTCTTTGCTTCCTTCACCGCCATTCCCATCTATCGATTCCCGTTTTCTTTGCTCCCTTCTCCGCCATTCCCATCTATCGATTCCCGTTTTCTTTGCTTCATCCTCCGCCATTCCCATCTATCGATTCCCGTTTTCTTTGCTTCATCCTCCGCCATTCCCATCTATCGATTCCCGTTTTCTTTGCTCCCTTCTCCGCCATTCCCATCTATCGATTCCCGTTTTCTTTACATCTCTCCCCGCCATACCCAACCATCGATTCTCGTTTTCTTTAAACCTTCCCCCTCTCCTCCACTTTTAAATCAACCCTATCGTCTTTCTTTTTCAACCTCGCCCATTGTGCTGGCTCCTCCTTGCTCTAGAATATCCAAAAGCGTTCAAAGTGTAGTAAGAAATTTTACCTTTAGTCTTGCTAATGTACCCGCCGGGTGAGGTATCTCATTAGCGTTCTGAGCGAAGTCTTTTTCCGGAAGAGGGCGTTGTGGGAGTCTGGCGCTAGGGATTTCCATTGAGAGAGAGAGGGAGGGGAGAGCTCTGCCTTGCTGTTTGAGTTAGAGGGGGAGAGAGGGGGAGGGAGGGAGAGAAGGGGAGAGAGGGAGAGGGAGGGAGAGGGAGGGAGAGAGAGAGAGAGAGAGAGAGAGAGAGAGAGAGAGAGAGAGAGAGAGAGAGAGAGAGAGAGAGAGAGAGAGAGGGAGAGGGAGAGGGAGGGAGAGAGAGTGAGAGAGAGGTAAAGAGAGAGTGAAAGAGAGGGAGAGAGATAGTGAAAAAAGGGAGATTGATGCGAGAGAGAGAGAGAGAGAGGGAGAGAGGGATAGAGAGAGAGAGAGAGAGAGAGAGAGAGAGAGAGAGAGAGAAAGAGAGAGAGAGAGAGAGAGAGAGAGAGAGAGAGAGAGAGAGAGAGAGAGAGAGAGAGAGAGAGAGAGAGAGAT
>NC_061856.1:1989274-1991774 GCF_019202785.1 Penaeus chinensis | reverse complement strand
TTGTATATAGTGAAAGAAGAAGAATGGTAAGGATAATAATAATGATAATGCTAATAATAATAACATTAATAACAACATTAATAACTATAATAATAATAATTAAAAGAAAGAAGATAACAGATTCGAGGTAAAGGAACAGAAAAGGTTAGAAAATGATAAAGGAAAATTTAAAGGAAATGATGAACCGGAAGATTAAAGAAAAATAGACATAGCAATCAGCGGAACACTTTGGTCATACGGAAAAGAAATGGAAAATGATTGTAGAAAAGTTCGTGCTTACGACTGAGAGTAAATATTTACAGAACAATTAGAATATTGAAGCACCACAAAAATAAAAGAGAGGTGAGGATTAAATCCCAAGAATAAACTGTATTCCTGAAAGGGATGCTTGGCTGAATAAAATCATTTTAAAATCTAAAGTGATAACTAACAATTCAGTTGTGTAATTCTAAATAAAATGATGAAGACAACAATAATGGCACGAATGATAATAACAATGAAATATAATTGGAGCATACGAAGTAAAACGGAAGTGCGGACTCAACCGGTTTACTCGAAGTTTCATTTCGTTGTTTCGAAGCTCAGAGGATACTGTTTAAGAAGTGTAAATTGAACCTCTGCTATCTCCTCTCGAATTTGGAAACTGACACCGGAGGAAGTTTAACCTTGTTATCTGTTATTCGAACTTTTACGAAAGACGAGAGAGAGAGAGAGAGAGAGAGGAGAGGGAAGAGGGAGAGGGAGAGGGAGAGGGAGAGGGAGAGGGAGAGGGAGAGGGAGAGGGAGAGGGAGAGGGAGAGGGAGAGGGAGAGGGAGAGGGAGAGGGAGAGGGAGAGGGAGAGGGAGAGGGAGAGGGAGAGGGAGAGGGAGAGGGAGAGGGAGAGGGAGAGGGAGAGGGAGAGGGAGAGGGAGAGGGAGAGGGAGAGGGGGAGGGGGAGGGAGAGGGAGAGGGAGTGGGAGAGGGAGTGGGAGAGGGAGAGGGAGAGGGAGAGGGAGAGGGAGAGAGAGAGAGACAGAGAGAGAGAGAGAGTGCGCGCGTGTGCGTGTGTGTAATATAAGTGTGTATATAGTATAAATATACACGTCACTATTTATGCATTGATGTTAGTTTGTGTGTTTGTGACTGAGTGAGCATTTGTATCACTCTGTGTGCGTTATTCCTCCACAAGCGTTTGTAAGCTCATGCAACTCGAAGCAAATGATCTCCATGCGTTGCATTGCATGAACACCCGCAGTTATTTCCTCCTAGTCGCTTTGAGCATTTCTCCTGTCTATTTCTCTGGCAACAAAACCAAAGCCCTTTACAACATACTCGAAAGGGACACGAAGAAAAACAAAAATTTTAAAAGTATTAAACAATAACTTCCTATACATTTGAGTGAGTGAGTGAGTGAGTGAGTGAGTGAGTGAGTGAGTGAGTGAGTGAGTGAGTGAGTGAGTGAGTGAGTGAGTGAGTGAGTGAGTGAGTGAGTGAGTGAGTGAGTGAGTGAGTGAGTGAGTGAGTGAGTGAGTGAGTGAGTGAGTGAGTGAGTGAGTGAGTGAGTGAGTGAGTGAGTGAGTGAGTGAGTGAGTGAGTGAGTGAGTGAGTGAGTGAGTGAGTGAGTGAGTGAGTGAGTGAGTGAGTGAGTGAGTGAGTGAGTGAGTGAGTGAGTGAGTGAGTGAGTGAGTGAGTGAGTGAGTGAGTGAGTGAGTGAGTGAGTGAGTGAGTGAGTGAGTGAGTGAGTGAGTGAGTGAGTGAGTGAGTGAGTGAGTGAGTGAGTGAGTGAGTGAGTGAGTGAGTGAGTGAGTGAGTGAGTGAGTGAGTGAGTGAGTGAGTGAGTGAGTGAGTGAGTGAGTGAGTGAGTGAGTGAGTGAGTGAGTGAGTGAGTGAGTGAGTGAGTGAGTGAGTGAGTGAGTGAGTGAGTGAGTGAGTGAGTGAGTGAGTGAGTGAGTGAGTGAGTGAGTGAGTGAGTGAGTGAGTGAGTGAGTGAGTGAGTGAGTGAGTGAGTGAGTGAGTGAGTGAGTGAGTGAGTGAGTGAGTGAGTGAGTGAGTGAGTGAGTGAGTGAGTGAGTGAGTGAGTGAGTGAGTGAGTGAGTGAGTGAGTGAGTGAGTGAGTGAGTGAGTGAGTGAGTGAGTGAGTGAGTGAGTGAGTGAGTGAGTGAGTGAGTGAGTGAGTGAGTGAGTGAGTGAGTGAGTGAGTGAGTGAGTGAGTGAGTGAGTGAGTGAGTGAGTGAGTGAGTGAGTGAGTGAGTGAGTGAGTGAGTGAGTGAGTGAGTGAGTGAGTGAGTGAGTGAGTGAGTGAGTGAGTGAGTGAGTGAGTGAGTGAGTGAGTGAGTGAGTGAGTGAGTGAGTGAGTGAGTGAGTGAGTGAGTGAGTGAGTGAGTGAGTGAGTGAGTGAGTGAGTGAGTGAGTGAGTGAGTGAGTGAGTGAGTGAGTGAGTGAGTGAGTGAGTGAGTGAGTGAGTGAGTGAGTGAGTGAGTGAGTGAGTGAGTGAGTGAGTGAGTGAGTGAGTGAGTGAGT
>NC_061856.1:1979274-1981774 GCF_019202785.1 Penaeus chinensis | reverse complement strand
AAGATAAAAGAAAAGTCCATTAAAAAAACATGAATACAGATATCCTATGAATAATAAATTTATTCGGGTAATATAAATGTGCCCGTAGCCCCTAATCATTTGAAATAACGGTCAATATCAGAACGGCGGTTGACCGTAGAAAATCACGCGGGAATTCGAAAGTTCACAAACGAAGAGATGCAATTAACGTCTTTCAATTAAATCTTCATCAGAAATGCATTTGATTTTGATGAAGACTTGATCTCTATTGGTTGTTGAATTACATCCCCTGCACTGTACAGTTATTGAATTCTTCATTCTTCTTTTTCTACCATTTTTTTTTTTCTGTATTGGAAATTCTGTTTCAAGTTCGGCCGTGTTCGAAACCGTATGTTATCAGCCAGCCTTAGTTTTCGTGGCTTCGTGTGGTTATGAGCATGCAAGGACTTTTTATGCATTTATATTTTTCATCTTTTAGTCCATTATGTTAGCCCTTCTAATTTCTTACATTATTTTATAAATCCCCTTTTTACCTTATTTATCATGATTATTATCATTATTACTATTATTATTAATGATATTACTACTATCATTATTATTATTCCAATCCTATACTTTGATTAATTTTCTTATTATTATCATTTATGGAAACCTCGACAAGATCCCTTTAATATCTTTAAGATAAAATAACAAATAACAATAATAATGATAATGACAATAATAGATAAATAGATATGTACGATAACTATCAAATGACTGTTAATAGATGCGTATAATGATTGTTAATATACAATAACGAGGAACCGTGAAAGATAACAGTCAAATGGCCTTTAATTACGGTAAGGAGAAGGTAAAGATAGCAATTGGTGATCATTAGAGTTGAAAGGAATTATGATAGATATGAGAAAATGGGTAAGATTACAGTTCTAGCTAATCGATGTCAAATTTCCCGGCAGTCGTAAAGATGATGTTAAGCCATTTCCATTTAAATAAATTAGGTATGAGGATCTCAGGCTTTGATATTGTGAATTGACTTTTATACGTTTTTCTTCCTTTCTTTTTTTTCCGGGGGGGGGGGGGGGGGGCTTACACATGTGCAGATGTTCACGCTCACGCAGACACTCACGCAGGGACACACACACACACACAAACACACACACACACACACACAAACACACACACACACACAAACACACACACACACACACACACACACACATACACACACACACATACACACAGATACACACGAACATAAGTAAGAAAACAATAAGAAAGTAAATAAGTAAATAAACAAAAAGATAAACAAGCAAGAAAATAAAGTAAGTAAGAAAGTATGTGAGCAAGAAGATAAACAAGTAAGGAAGTAATTAAGAAGAAAAGTAATTAAGTAAGAAGATAAGTAAGTAAGCAAGTAAATAAGTAAGATAAACAAGTAAGTAAATAAGTAAGAATATAAATCAGTAAATATGACATCACCATAAGTCATCATAATATTATGACTTTTACACGTGGCCGCACATTCACAGAGCCGCGCGCGCGTGTGCGTGTGACATAATGTAATACGTAGATATGTGTTTGTCCATAATATATATAAGTAGATGATGGTGATGATGATGATGATGGGTATCGTGTGCGTGTGCGCCTGTATCTGCATCTAAAGTACGTACGTGTATGTACGTACGTGTGCATGTATATACCATGAATAAACGCATCTAGAACCTGCACATCTGCGCGCGCAAGAACGTGCGCTTCAACTCCCATTAAACCCTAAATTAACCCCATTTCGTCCCTCCCCAGCACGTAGCGCCCCCGCCTCTCACCATGGGCGTGAAGAGCCGCAAGGACGCGTGCCTGCGGGCGGTGGCGGGCCTGCTGCTCCTCGGGCGTCTCAGCTGCGGCGCCATTCTCAAGCCGGTCCTCGAGGACGGTGAGTGTTCGAGTCGGAGCGGGAGGAGCCAGGCCTCCGCCCCACGCCAGGGCCTGCGCTTTCTGTATTCATTCGCTTGTATGTTTTTTTTTTTTTTTTTTTACGTGTATGTGTGTCTGCAATTACGTATACATATATATATATGTGAATATATATATATATATATATATATATATATATATATATATATATATATATTTATATATATGTATGTATGTGTGTGTGTGTGTGTGAAGACATATATACTGTATGTGAATATATATATATATATATATATATATATATATATATGTATATATACATACATACTGTGAATATATATTTATATATATATATATATATATATATATATATATATATATATATATATATACTGTGTATATGAACACACACACATTTAGTGTATCTATCTATCAATCTATCTATCTATCTATCTATATATATGTGTGTGTATGTGTGTATGTATGTATTTATGTATGTATGTCTGTTTGTATGTATGTATATATACAAATACATATACATAGACAAATATACATGCATGCATACATATATATACATATATATATATAATTATATATATATATATTGGGT
>NC_061856.1:1960527-1964174 GCF_019202785.1 Penaeus chinensis | reverse complement strand
TGTGTGCGTTTACGTATCTCTGTGCGCGTGTGTGTATGTGTGTGCACGCCTGTATGTGCGTGTAATCAGAGCTGTTAATTGAGGTCTCAGCGGTACTAAACTCACCTTTTTGGCGAAGGAAACACATATTGTTCCTAAAGATTCTTTCTCTTTCTCTTTTTGTGCGGCCATGTTGACTCCCCCCCCCCCTTCCCTTCCTAAAGCTATTATATTTTTTTTTTATCTTTTGTTCTTCTGTTTTGTTCTCTCTCTCTCTCTCTCTCTTTCTCTTTCTCTTTCTCTTTCTCTTTCTCTTTCTCTTTCTCTGTCTCTGTCTCTGTCTCTGTCTCTGTCTCTGTCTCTTTCTCTTTCTCTTTCTCTTTATCTTTCTCTCTCTCTCTCGCTCTCTTTCTCTCTCCCTTTGTCTTTCTCTCACTGTCTTACTCTTTGTCTTTCTTTCTCCCAATCTATATATCAATCTATCCACCTCCTTTTTTATCGCTTTTTTACCCCCCCCCCCCCCCCACAACCACAGTAAGCAGGAAACTTTTATCTTTCCCTCAAAACCTGCGGAAAAAAATGCCAAATTACTTTAACAGCCAATCAGTCAATTTTAGTTCACAAAAAATAGCCTTGACTGGAGAAAGTTCATGAAAGGTTTGCGCAACACGGCAGCATTTTTATTGTTGTTTTTATCAAATTATTTGTTTTATTTTGTTTGTGTATTTAGAGGAGAGAGTGAAAGCTGACTACTTCTAACAACCTATTTATTTTCTCATATTTTTCTGTTATTATTTTCCTTTTTTGGAGAGAGAGAGAGTGAGAAAGAGAAAAAAAAAAAATATTGTAAAAACCAATTATATTACATATATTTTAGAAGGTCATATATTTGAAGAAAAAAAACTATTATGGTCATAAATCAGTCAATAAGTTCAGATTAATTTCAGGGGAAAATATACAACAAAATATTCTGAAATCGAAGATCAAGTCAGCCGGTCAGTCAATCAGTCGATTTTCAGTTTAGGAAAAAGCAGTTGAAAGCCGTGTGAAATCTTAACGTGAGGCCATTCTGTCCGTCGGAAAATCAGCCATTCAGTCAGTCAATTAGTCAGTCAGTCAGTCATTCAGCCATTCATTTAGTCAGTTAATTAGTCAGTCAGTAATTCAATCAGTTAATTTGTCAGTCTTCATTCATTCAATCTATTAGTCAGTTATTCCTTCTGTCAGTCAATTAATAATTCAGTGTATTAGTCAGTCAATCATTCATTCAGTATGTTACGTCAGTCAGCCATACAGCCGGTCTGTCTGTCCGTCCGTTAGTCATTCATTCAGCCAGTCTATCAGTTAGTCAGTCATTCAATCAGTCAATTAGTCAGTCAGTCAGTCTACTAGTCATTCAGCCATCCAGTCAATTCGCCTGCAGCTCAAGGGAAAATAAAACGCGTCGAGCTCGCCTTCGCCCGAGGAAAAGGAGGCGATGTTCTTGAGTGAAAATCCCGCGGGCGTGTGTGCACAGCGAAATGTTGCAAGCGTTGAGCAGCGATTGTTGCAAGGGCTGAACAATGGCAACGGTAAATGTAAAGGACTTGGGTAAATGCTTTATGTTGCAAATGTTGCACAAACGAAGGCGATAAGGTACGCGGTTTATAGTATTGAATAATGGGGGGGAAAAAATATGATTCTGAAGGTACATGAGGTAAAAAATGTAGAGAGATTGTAAGATACTCGATGTTGCAAATATTGAATGACAACGATAAAGGAAGAGAATGAAAAATAACTCAAAGCTGCACATGTTGAACAACGATAAATGAAAAATAACTCAATGTTGCAAATGTTGATCAGCGATAACGTTAAAGCAAATGGGAAAATAAACATGGCATTATGAAAGCCTCAAACGATGTCAACAGTAGAATGAAAGATTAAATATAATAACATTATATTGCAAGTATTGATCAATTTCAATGATAAATCTCAGCGAGGGGAAACGGGAGGCTTTCATGTTGCAACTACAGAACAGCAACAACGCTAAATTGACGAGATAAATGCTTTACGCTCTGCAACTTCCGGAAGACAAAATACGAGCGCAATATGAATACAAAATTCAATACATGAAAAATATATACATTTTTTTGTTTTACCACTACAAAACAATTCAATAAATACAAATGAAAATCTCAATCAGTACGGAATACAATATAATACAAATAAAATAAATCAAAAACAAATTACAATAAAAACCAAAAATCAACAGAAACAAAATTATAAAACATTTAATACAAAAAAAACACAATACAAAAAATAAAATAAATACAAAATAGAAGACAAAAACAAATTCAAAATACAACAGACTACGAGCGTATCTAAACATCCCGCGTTGCAACCGTCGAGCACTCGCCACGACGCATCTAGAAGAAGAAGAAAAAAAAAAAGATAATTGAAAACGTAAACAAATAAATAGAAAAATAAAGGCTTTTCATTTATGGACGAGAACACATGATATGCACTGTGCAAATAGTCCCGACGACCAACTGCAGCAAAGGCATGCAAGAGGCTCAGGTCAAGTGAGGCCGGAAAGACAAAATTTAACATTAAAACTAATGGAGTTAATTATGATGATTATAGATAAATGGTTGGTTTGCTGAAATCGTCAATCAAATGGGAGGTCGCAATCAGATGTTCCTGTCTGTCATTCAGACGCTAAGTTCTCGATATTGAAAATCTCTCTTTACCCAGAAATGGAAGGTTGCAATACTTGGTAAGTGAATTAATATAAATGTGGAATTATTATGCACTGAATCGTGACAACTGAAATGAATCAAAAACACGCCATGATTTGTCAGCCCAGTTTCTGTCTGTCTCTTAATTTATTAATATTTGCGTGCATACAACGGAATTAATCAAAGGAGGCAATTCCAATCAAGCCGAAGAATGAACTGAGAAAGGAGGAATGAATCAAAGTACAGCGGAAAGAAAAATCGTGAGAGTTAGAAGGGAAAGATTGATCACTTATTATAGAGGTAGTTCAAACAAGGCGTCGACGTCCGTAGACTTCTTATCGCAGGAGAAAGGGACCCACGCGGTGTTCTTGCGTCCTCGGGTTTTCTGTTTATTTTTTTGTTTTTGTTTTTCTTTTTGGTGGTGTTTAATGGAGGTGTTTGTTTGTTTTCTTAATTGTTTGTTTTTGTTTATGAGTGTTTGTTGTTTTCATTGTTTAGTATTTTCTTCGTTTGTTTTCTTTGTTTGGTCTCACATTCGTTATCACTTTTTTAGGTGTTCCTTATTTTTTGTCTTTTTATTCCAATTCCTCATTGTCTTTTTTCCTTCTCTTTCTTTTTTATTTGTCTGATTGATTTTCCTGGTTATTTATTGATTTTTTTTTTCTATCGGTCTTTCATTTTCGGTCTTATCTCTTTTGCTTTTTCCCCCTTTATCCACTTTGGTCTTTTCTCTTTTCGGTCTCTTTGGTGTTTTATTTATTTATTTATTTTCGGTCTTTCATTTGGTCTTTTTATATTTGGTCTTTCCCTTTCCTGGTCTTCCCATCGTTGAAAGAAGGAGAAACGAGAGGGAATAAAGGGTGTGAAGAGGAAGAGGAGAAAAGAGAAGACAGAAGGAAGCGAGTGTTTTAATATATCTAATTTCAATAAATCTAGTTTTACATTGTGGGT
>NC_061856.1:1935527-1940527 GCF_019202785.1 Penaeus chinensis | reverse complement strand
GAAAATGAATAACCGTCATATTTTGAATAAAAGAAATAAAAAAAAAAAGAATTTTGGCGAAAAAATGCGAGTCAAAAAAAATAATGAGTGTTTCAAAGAAAAAAAAAGGAAAATATAAATATCAATATATATATACATATATATATATATATATATATATATATATATATATATATATAAGGCTTTTGGTATGAAAAGCTTTGCATTTTTCCTTTCTTTTTTCTCTTTGACTGCTAATCCACTTTTACTTATCCTTCTATTTTACTTATTCATTTATTTTTCCCCAAATTTCCCAATTCATAACCGAATGTGTTTACTCTATGATTGCTTGTTAATTAATGTACTGACCATGTCTCTTTTCATTCCTTGATTATCTTTTTTTTTTTTTGTTTTGATTGCTTGTCTAATTCCTTATTTGACTTTTCTCTTGTATCTATGTTTCTTAACTCATTTATTTGTATATTATCATTTTTTTTTTTTTTTTTGATTGCTTGTCTAATTCCTTATTTGACTTTTCTCTTGTATCTATGTTTCTTAACTCATTTATTTGTATATTATCTTTTTTTTTTTTTTTTTGATTGCTTGTCTAATTCCTTATTTGACTTTTCTCTTGTATCTATGTTTCTTAACTCATTTATTTGTATATTATCTTTTTTTTTTTTTTTTTGATTGCTTGTCTAATTCCTTATTTGACTTTTCTCTTGTATCTATGTTTCTTAACTCATTTATTTGTATATTATCTTTTTTTTTTTTTTTTTGATTGCTTGTCTAATTCCTTATTTGACTTTTCTCTTGTATCTATGTTTCTTAACTCATTTATTTGTATATTATCTTTTTTTTTTTTTTTTTGATTGCTTGTCTAATTCCTTATTTGACTTTTCTCTTGTATCTATGTTTCTTAACTCATTTATTTGTATATTATCTTTTTTTTTTTTTTTTTTGATTGCTTGTCTAATTCCTTATTTGACTTTTCTCTTGTATCTATGTTTCTTAACTCATTTATTTGTATATTATCATTTTTTTTTTTTGATTGCTTGTCTAATTCCTTATT
The DNA here is from genome assembly GCF_019202785.1 of Penaeus chinensis. Taxonomy (NCBI): domain Eukaryota; kingdom Metazoa; phylum Arthropoda; class Malacostraca; order Decapoda; family Penaeidae; genus Penaeus; species Penaeus chinensis. The sequence continues at coordinate 1,939,476 of NC_061856.1, read as the reverse complement.
TGACTTTTCTCTTGTATCTATGTTTCTTAACTCATTTATTTGTATATTATCATTTTTTTTTTTTTTTGATTGCTTGTCTAATTCCTTATTTGACTTTTCTCTTGTATCTATGTTTCTTAACTCATTTATTTGTATATTATCTTTTTTTTTTTTTTTTGATTGCTTGTCTAATTCCTTATTTGACTTTTCTCTTGTATCTATGTTTCTTAACTCATTTATTTGTATATTATCTTTTTTTTTTTTTTTTTGATTGCTTGTCTAATTCCTTATTTGACTTTTCTCTTGTATCTATGTTTCTTAACTCATTTATTTGTATATTATCTTTTTTTTTTTTTTTTTGATTGCTTGTCTAATTCCTTATTTGACTTTTCTCTTGTATCTATGTTTCTTAACTCATTTATTTGTATATTTTTTTTTTTTTTTTTTTTTATTATGTATGGCTTTGATTATTGAGCTGTTTTTTTCACTTTTCTAATCATTTTCTTTTGTATTTGTGTTCATCCATTCATTCGTTTACCTATTTATCGATTTGTTTATCCATTTATTCACATATTTGCATACGTATTCACTAATTCGTCTATGCATTCATTTATCAGTCTCTCTATTTATTCTGCTTTCTGTTATTCAGTTTGCAGGGTTCTTTATTTTTTATAATCATGTTTTCCAGGAATGTGTCTGTTTTGAATGGCCTTTACATCGTAATATAGAAATTAATTAAATTATGAAATGTAAACAACTTTTTTATCGCCTGAGAATTGCGCAAACATCTAAGCCCTTTTTGTCTCTTTGCGTCATTTCCGTCGATGCCCTAAGGTCGAGCTGACCTCACGTGACCTTTCCCCGCACAAGTCCCCTCGGTGCACGGGTCTTAAATAAGGTCCAACGGCTGGTCTCTCCAGGTCTCACTTCCCTCAGTCCAGTCGTCTCAGTATCATGGCGAGCTACACTTCCCTCAGGAGAAAATGGGACTCTCCCAGGCCACAGCCCGTCATCTACGCCCCTCTGGTGACAGCGAGCTCGCCCAAGCGCCAGCGGGAGGGGCTTCGTCAGCGCCTCCACACGCCGATCAAAGCAGACGCCTTGTCTTGGAGTCCTCAGAGGCTCAACCATATTACTTACGTGTCTCTTGGCCTTACGCCTCGCACGGTCGGGGCGAAGAGGGCTCTGTCCAGGACACAGCAGAAGGTGACGTGTCTCTTCCCAGCGCCCCAGGCGGTCATCGGAGAGGACTCGGGAGAAACAGAAGAAGGCACCGAATCGTCCCTGTGCGTGGAGCTGCCTTCATCTCCTGTGCGTGTCCTGCCGAGCTCGCTTTCGGCAGGACAGGGAGAGCAAGGACGCCAGCGATGTCAGGACGTGGTCGAGATGCCACTTCCCTGCGAGCATCTGACGGAGGCAGACGCGCCCCAACCCTCGCGCCAGGGAGAGCCTCCGCCTTCGCCCTCAATCCTCCTCTTCAATGTCTCATTCCCCAAGGCCTGAAAGCCTGCTCCTCGACCCCCAAGCCCTGCCCCTGCTGCACCTTCCGTACCCCGTCGGGAGGTTCTCCAGCGGAGGCAAGAAGTCCAGGCCCTGCCGCCGGCATGCCCTGAAGCGGCGGGGGTGAGGACCACGACCCAAAGACCTGTCGGACCTGCCAGGTGGCACTGTGCCTTGACTGCTTCGCTGCCTACCACCTGGAACCCTCTCGGAGACTCCCCCAACCTTAATCGGTCCGACTGCCATGCTCGACGTCCTGTGTTTTAATGTTGCTGCTTTTTTTGGCCGTATAAAGTGATTCTGTGTAAACTCCTTTGGTTTTCTTTGAGTATTTACTTTCCCACATAGCAGGAGGTTTCAGTACATACTATTTGGTCTTGAAAAGTGCATCTTTTCTCGCAAACGCATTCGTAACCTGTAAACCTTCCCAGTTAGCCGAACGCAGACGCGTCACCAGTTAACAAGAAAAGTGTGGGCCAGAAGTGTAGTTATTGCTCCGTGTAAGTGACCTTCATCGGCTAACGAAAAAACTTAACAATGAAATTACTGCATTGTATATCTCCTTGATCTTTTCCTGCATAATTCAGAACAACAAAAGTTTCCAGCACAGATTCAAAAATATTATGGAACGGTTTTGTTTTTTTGAAAAAAAGAGACAAATCCATGCTTACCTTTCTCATCTCTTTTAAAAACCATAAGCACATGTAACATATAAAGCCAAAATTTCACATTCGTTTCATTTACATCAACTTTTTCATTAAAACACAACGAAATAAAGCCCTTCCTCCTTTCTCTCTTTCTCTTCTCTACCCTCCATCCCACCCAAAACAACTAGCCATAAAAATATTTTGGTACACTTGGTTTTCTTTGATATTACTTTCCCCCATAAACCATCTTTCTTTCTTTCTTTCTTTCTTTTTTTCTTTCGTTCTCTCCTCTCCTCTCCCCTTCCTCTCTCTCCCTTTCTCCTTCTCTTCTTCCTCTCCCTTCTTTCTTCTCCTCCTCCTCTCCTCCTCTCTCTCCCTTCTTTCTCTCCCTCTCTCTTTTCCTTTTTCCTCTCTCTCTTTTCTTTCTCTCTCCTCTTCCCCTCTCTCCCCTCTTCTCCCTCCTCCTCCTCTTTTTTCTCTCTCTCTTTTTCTTTCTTTCTTTTTTCTTCTTTCTCTCCTCTCTCTTCTCTCGTCTCTCTCTCTCTCTCTCCTCCTCTCTCCTCCTCTCTCTCTCTCAATCTTTCCTTTCTCCTTTTTCCTTTTTTTTTTCTCTTTCTCTCTTTTCTTTTTTTCTCTTCCTCCCTCTTCTTCTCTCCTCAACCTTCCTATCTCTCTCTTTCTCTCTCTCCTCCTCTCTTCTCTCCTCTCTTTTTCTCTCTCTCTTCCTCTCTCTCTCTCTCTTCTCTTTCTCTCTCTCTCTCTCCTAAATTTTCTCTTTTTTTTCCTCTCCACTCTCTCCCTTCCATCTTCTCTCTCTCCTCTCTCTCTCTCCTTCTTTCTCTTTTTCTCTCTCTCTCTCTTCTTTCTTTCTCTCCTCTCTCTCTCCAATCTCTCCTTTTCCCTCTCTCTCTCCTCTCCCCTCCTCTCTCCCCCCTCTTCTCTTCTCACTTCTTCCCTCCTATCTCTCTCTCTCTCTTCTTCTTTTTCACTCTCTCCCCTCTCTCTTTTTCTCTCCTTTTCTTTCTCCCTTCTCTTTTCTTTCTCTCCTCTCCTCTTTTCTTTCCTCTCTCTCTCTCTCTCTCCTCGTCCCCTTCTTCTCTCTTCTCTCTCCTCCCTCTCTCTCATCTCCTCCTCTCTCTCTCTCTCTTCTCTCGCTCTCTGTTCTCTCTCCCTCTCTCTCACTCCCCCTCTCTCTCATCTCTCTCTCCTCATCCCCTCTCTCTCCCTCTTCTTTTTTCCTCTCTCTCTCCTCTCTCTTCTCCTTTTCCTCTTCTCTCATCTCCTCTCTCTCTCTCTCTCTCTCTCTTTTTTCCCCCTTTTTCTCTCCCCATCTCCTCTCTCTCTCTTCATCCTCCTCTCTCTCTCTCTCTCTCTCTCTCTCTCTCTCTCTCTTCTTTTCTTTTTTTTTTCTTCTTTTCTTTATTTCTCTCTCTCTCTCTCTCTCATCCTCTTCTCTCTCTCTTCTCTCTCTCTCATCCTCTCTCTCCTTCTCTCTCTCTCTCTCTCTCTCTCTCTCTCTCTCTTCTCTCCTCTCCCTTCTCTCTCTCTCTCTCTCCTCCTCTTCCTCTCCCCTCTTTTTCTCCCCCCCCCCCCCCTCTCTCTTTTCTCTCTGTCCCCCTCTCTCTCTCTCTCTCTCTCTTCTCCTCTCTCTCACTCTCTCTTTTCCATTCTCTCTTTCTCTTTTTCTCTCTCTTTCTTCCCCTCTCTCTCCCCTCCCCTCTCTTCCCCTCTCTTTCCTTCTTTCTTTCTTTTCTTCTTCTTTTTTTTTCTCTTTCTCTTCCCCTTCCCTTTTCTCTTTCTACCCTCTCTCTTTCTTTCCCCTT
>NC_061856.1:1928027-1930527 GCF_019202785.1 Penaeus chinensis | reverse complement strand
CTCAGAGGCTCAACCATATTACTTACGTGTCTCTTGGCCTTACGCCTCGCACGGTCGGGGCGAAGAGGGCTCTGTCCAGGACACAGCAGAAGGTGACGTGTCTCTTCCCAGCGCCCCAGGCGGTCATCGGAGAGGACTCGGGAGAAACAGAAGAAGGCACCGAATCGTCCCTGTGCGTGGAGCTGCCTTCAACCCCTGTGCGTGTCCTGCCGAGCTCGCCTTCGGCCGAGACTCCTGCTTCTTGCGTCGAGGGCCAGGGAGAGCAAGGACGCCAGCGATGTCAGGACATGGTCGAGATGCCGCTTCCCCGCGAGCATCTGACGGAGGCAGACGCGCCCCAACCCTTGCGCCAGGAGAGCTCAGCGGGCGCCAGGGAGAGCCTCCGCCTTCGCCCTCCATCCTCCTCTTCAATGTCTCATTCCCCAAGGCCTGAAAGCCTGCTCCTCGACCCCCAAGCCCTGCCCCTTTCCCTGCTGCACCTTCCGTACCCCGTCGGGAGGTTCTCCAGCGGAGGCAAGAAGTCCAGGCCCTGCCGCCGGCATGCCCTGAAGCGGCTGGGGGTGAGGACCACGACAATGACCTGTCGGACCTGCCAGGTGGCACTGTGCCTTGACTGCTTCGCTGCCTACCACCTGGAGACCCTCTCGGAGACTCCGCAACCTTAATCGAGTCCGACTGCCATGTTCGACGCCCTGTGTTTTTAATGTTGCCGCTTGTTTTGCCGTATAAAGTGATTCTGTGTGCACTCCTTTGGTTTTCTTTTGAGTATTTACTTTCCCACATATGCAGGATGGTACAATACATACTATTCGGACTTGAAAAGTGCATCTGACTCTCGATCGCATTCGTAACCTGTAAGCCTTCCTAGTTAGCCGAACGCAGACCCGTCACCAGAACATTCGAGTATTTCCAGCACAAAATCAAACTATTAGGGCGCGGTATTGTTATAACAACGATGCAAATTCATGCTTACCTTCCTCAATCTCATTAAATCCACACATGCACATATTCACATATTAAACTACATATTTACCATATCATTTTATAATATAAATATCGGATGTCTTCTCTCTTTCTCTCCCTCGCCGTCTCGCCCCGCCTCCAAACTTCTGTCTAAAATGTAACAAAACAAACACAATACAGTATTACCAATATTTCACGCACTCCCATACTATAGAAAACCCTCTGCACAGAATCTCGAGCCCAAACTTCTGTACCTTTCAACATGCAATACAGACTTTTCGACCTGTCATATGAAGTTTTGGAAAATCTAACTTTCGTAATATCATCGCTGGCTGTCTTTCAGTTCCCATGAATATTAGATATGTGTCATCTAGCCATCTGTCTTGTCTGAAGGGTTTGCTGTCTAAATCTCGAATACTATGTCCATTTTCTTATCTGTCTATCTTATCATTTGATCAGTCTCTCTGTCTATCTTATCATTATATCAGTCTTTCTGTCTATCTTATTATTATATCAGTCTCTCTGTCTATCTTATCATTCTATCAGTCTTTCTGTCTATCTTATCATTCTATCAGTCTCTCTGTCTATCTTATCATTCTATCAGTCTCTCTGTCTATCTTATCCTTCTACCAGTCTTTCTGTCTATCTTATCATTCTATCAGTCTCTCTGTCTATCTTATTATTCTATCAGTCTCTCTGTCTATCTTATCATTCTATCAGTCTCTCTGTCTATCTTATCATTCTATCAGTCTTTCTGTCTATCTTATTATTCTATCAGTCTCTCTGTCTATCTTATCATTCTATCAGTCTTTCTGTCTATCTTATTATTCTATCAGTCTCTCTGTCTATCTTATCATTCTATCAGTCTATCTGTCTATCTTATCATTCTATCAGTCTCTCTGTCTATCTTATCATTCTATCAGTCTTTCTGTCTATCTTATTATTCTATCAGTCTCTCTGTCTATCTTATCATTTTATCAGTCTATCTGTCTATCTTATCATTCTATCAGTCTCTCTGTCTATCTTCTTATCAATCTATCAGTCTGTCTATCTATTTATGTCTGTCTGTTGATCTGTTCAGCTAGTTGTCAGATTATCTATTAGTCTAATTAGCAGTGTGTCTGCTCTCTCTCTCTCTCTCTCTCTCTCTCTCTCTCTCTCTCTCTCTCTCTCTCTCTCTCTCTCTCTCTCTCTCTCTCTCTCTCTCTCTCTCTTTGTATATATATATATATATATATATATATATATATATATATATATATACATGTGTGAGTGTGAGTGTGTGTGTGTGTCTGTGTGCGTGTATTTGTGTGTGTGTGTGTCATAAATTCATGCAATTCCGCGCTTTCCACAAGGGCCCATCTATACTTCCTTTTCTCGAAACACTTCCGATCTCCCACAGGCGATGAATTCTTTTACCAACCTCCAATTCCTTTTTTACTTGAATGCCTCTGCGCTTTCTCAATCGTCTACACAGACAATGCTGCTCGCCGGTGGAAAAAAAGGAAACGTGAAAATGAAAATAGAAATGAAAATA
>NC_061856.1:1908027-1910527 GCF_019202785.1 Penaeus chinensis | reverse complement strand
AATCTTATGTAGAAATAAATGAATGAAAATAGATAGATGCATGGATGAATAATAATATGAATAAGAGAAATAGAATAAACGTATACAAACGTAACCGAACAGGAGAAACAGATACAAACGAACAAGAGAAGGAGATAACTCGGTAAATAAGAATAAATAAGAAAATCAATAACAGACCGCTCTCACGTTTTCCTTTCAGCCTCTTTCAGAACAACTCGATCAGCCTGGCACGGGACTGCTTCTCGCGCTATCCTCGCCTCACCCTCCTGTAAGTTAATAGTTCGTAGGAAAAATGTATACATTTGGATACACACACACACACACACACACACACATATATATATATATATATATATATATATATATATATATATATATATATATATTCATATATATATATACATATATATACATATATATATACATATATATATATATATATATATATATATATATATATATATATATATATATATACATGTATATATATATATATATATATATATATATATATATATATATATATATATATATATATACATACATACGTATATATATACATATATATATATATATATATATATATATATATATATATATATATACATACACATATATGCATATATGTATATTAATAAAACCTCGCCATTTTAAAGAAAAGGTGTCTCCATACAATTCAATGTTGATCTGCAACATAGCACTGAGCTTAACCCTTACCATTAACTGCACCTCATGCATGCATTTCGCAATTCCCCGAAGACGGACAAAGACACCGATACACATTTTAGATTTGAAGCAAAAGTTCTGCAGACCATGATTCCGCTTAACCCTTTTTCGTCTCTAATTAGCCACCTGGAAAGCAACAACCTGACCCAGCTGCCAGATGGCGCTTTCCTCGGCCTCAACCACTTGCGCCGCCTGTAAGTCGCTGCAACTCGGTCACTCGACTGACTGGACTGACGTGGGGAGAGGAAGGAGGGAGGGGGTGGTGGGGAGGAAGGGAGGAAGGGGTGATGGGGAGGAAGGGGAGGGGGTGATGGGGAGGAAGGGGAGGGGGTGGTGGGGAGGAAGGGGAGGGGGTGATGGGGAGGAAGGGAAGGGGGGTGATGGGGGGAAGGGGAGAGGGTGATGGGGAGGAAGGGGGGAGGGGTGATAAGGTGGAGGTGGTGGAGGAGGGGGGAGGGAAGAAAGGGTTGTAGGTGAGGGGAGAGAGAGAGACGGGGCAATGTTGGCAGATAGATTGGGGAAGGGAAGGGAGGGGGTGGGGTGGGGGAGGGGGGAAGCATAGACGGGATGGGTGGGGATGAGGAGAGGGAGAGAGGGTGATAAGTGGGGAAGATGAAGACGCGCGGCCATGAGCGGCGGAGGGCAAGAGAGAGCAGATGGTCTCGTTTGCATTCTCGTTACGTCGGCGTCGTCCTCAGCGGCGGTTTATATATATATATATATATATATATATATATATATATATATATATATATGTGTGTGTGTGTGTGTGTGTGTGTGTGTGTGTGTGTGTGTGTGTGTGTGTGTGTATGTATATATATATATATATATATATATATATATCCTCTCTCTCTCTATATATATATGTCTATCTATCTATCTATCTATCTATCTATCTATCTATCTATCTATCTATCTATCTATCTATCTATCTACCTATCTCATACATCCATCCACCAGCTACTAACAACAAAATCCCCATTTATTCCGGTGTCATTCTCAACAAAATCACGAATAATTAATGAACTCAAATTCCCCTGTCCGATAAGAGTGATTTCCCATTAAGAAAAACGTCACTGAATCTCTTGCAATCAAACTGTTACTGGATATTTTAATGAGAGCTTTTGTGACCTCCAACCGTTGGCAAGTCGATTATAATTACTATCGTTTCGGTCTCTGTAGATCTCTTTCTCTGTCTGTCTCTTTTTTGTATGTCTTTTATTTCTCTTTCGCAAATTCTCTCTCCTCATCTCTCCTCTCACTCATCCTCTCTCTCTCCGTCCTCATCGTCTCTCTCCTCATCACTCTCCTCTCTCTCCCTCGTCTCTCTCTCTCTCTCCCTCCTCACCCTCACCTCCTCTCATCTTCTCTCTCTCTCTCTCGTCTCTCTTCCTCTCTCTCTCTTCTCTCCCCCTTCTCTCCCACCTCCTCATCTCTCTCTCTCCTCGCATCTCCTTCCTCAATCCCTCTCTCTCTCTCTCCTCTCATCTCTCTCTCTCTCTCTCACATCTCTCTCTCTCCTCTCTCTCTCACTCCCTCTCCTCTCCTCCATCTCTCATCCTCATCTCTCTCTCTCCTCTCACCTCCCACTCTCTCTCTCTCTCTTCTCTCTCCATCTCTCTCTCTCTCTCTCTCTTGCCTCTCTCTCTCTCTCCTCCCTCTCTCTCCTCTTCTCTCTCTCACTCTCTCCTCCATCTCGCCCCCCTCCCTCTCTCTCTTCTCTCTCTCCCTCCTCTCCCTCCTCTCACTCATCTCTCCTCTCTCACTCCTCTCC
>NC_061856.1:1885527-1890527 GCF_019202785.1 Penaeus chinensis | reverse complement strand
AGAGAGAGAGAGAGAGAGAGGGAGTAGAAGAAGGAGGAGGAGGAGGAGGAGGAGGAGGGGAATGAAAATGAGAGAGAAAGGGAGAAAGAGAAAGATAGAGATAGAGAGATAGAGAGCGAGAGAGTGAGCGAGCGCGAGAGCGAGAGAGAGAGAGAGAGGAGACAGAGAGAGAGAGAGAGAGAGAGAGAGAGAGAGAGAGAGAGAGAAAGAGCATAAGTAGAAAGAGAGATAATGCGTGGGAAGAAAGAGAGGTACAACTCGCACAAAAAGAGAGAAATATAGTACACAGACGAAATATAACAAAAGAACCACTCAAAAAAGACACACCAAACAAAAATAAAACATAACAAACATCAAAACACAACAGAACAAAAAGTTTCACCATCCAACACCACATAAAAAAAGGAAAAACTTCACCCGAGTAATCATTTCTCCTTTCCTCCTCCCTTTCCCCTTTTATCCACCTTTCCTTCGCCCCTTTTATCCCTCCCTCTCATTCCTCCCCCCTCCCCCTCTCCCCACAGACGCCTGACGGGAATGGACCTTCAGGAGCAGCTCTTGGTCAACATCTCCAGCGGCCTCGGGCTTCAGACGGCGCCGAACCTCTCCCACATGTGAGTCCTGAGTGGCGGAGGAATGAGTGCTCGGTGGACCCTTGGCGTGGATGAGGATAGGGAGGACCTGGTTATGCGGGTGTGGGGGTGAGGGGCTCGTTGCGGAGAGGTGGATATTAGTGGGATTGATTGTGTGGGTGGATGGGAGTGGTTCGGTTATGTAGGTATGGATATTATGCATATGTGTGTGCATATATATGTATATATGTATATGGATGTATATATGTGTGTGTATATATATATATATATATATATATATATATATATATATATGTATATATATATATATATGTGTGTGTGTGTGTGTGTGTGTGTGTGTGTGTGTGTGTGTGTGTGTGTGTGTGTGTGTGTGTGTGTGTGTGTGTTATAAAAGGTAAAAGAATGAGAATGAACTTCACATTACGAGAGATGTATTTGACCGGTTTCGATTCAATCTTCTTTCGTAACCGGTCAAACACATCTCATTGCATTATGAAGATATTAATTCTCATTCATTCCTTTTATACATTTGTCAACAGGAATACAGTTCATATATGTGTGTGTGTACTTATGTATGTATGTATGTATATATATGCGTGTAAAATATAGGTAACAAAGTGTGGATACATATATATATATATATATATATATATATATAAAAACGATAAATTATCTTTAGAATATGTATGAACACTTATACGTGTTCATATTTTTTTTATTTTAATCTCTCTCTAACTGATATAAAAATGCTATGGCTTTCCCTCCCAGATACACGTTGAGATTCCGCTACTGTGGTCATTTCCCGACCGTACCTGACTGCCACCCTAAGACAGACGGTGAGTAGATTATTTGATTTAGCAATTAGGTTCTGAGATTTAATTTCTCTGTTCATTACTCTTCATTCAAGCCTGACAGTTTTCAGGTAATTAAGTTCTATTATGCGATACAGCCAGCTTCATTTGCTACTGATAGCGCAAGTCTGAAATATTCCGAATTAGTTTAGTTTAGTCCTTTATTTACCACCCTGGTTAACTGCACAGGCGTGGGCAAGCTGTGGTACATTTAATGCAAGGTCATAACATTACATAGTGGTATTACATTTGAATTTTAGCCTATAACATTGTTATGATGAGTACAATTGCACAGTCCTTTATCTGCTCATCTGCCACGCCGGCATATAGCTTGAGCGTGGAAAAGCATTAATACATTTGATATGCGATCATGTGATACTACATTCCAAATTTAGGATACAACATAAGTATATCTTCTAAGACATCAGATGATATGAAATAGTTACATATTTCTTCGTACTTCATGCTAGGTGGTCTAAAAGGCTGCAACACATGACACTCTGAGATATAATGTACGTTATTCTTCATTACACAGTTTATACCTAGTTTCTTCGACATTACAAACTGTACTGAACTGCCAATACAATCTATATCCAAGCCTGATTCTTGCAGGCACAACATCACACTTGTTCTTGTTTTATATAAACCATAGATGAATGAATATTGCCTAGGGATATTCCAAATGTAAATAAAATATGGGTTGCAAATACCGTAGATTTATGTCAACTCTAGCTAGTTACGAGGTATTGTTTACTGAAGTGGACTTTTTCATTATATAATTACATTATATTTCTTTAATTTGCTGTCTGTCTGTATTTATCTATCCACATATACATCTATCGACTTATTTATTCTATCAACTATTATTATTATTTGTGTCTATCATATTTATCTATATACATATTCATATATGTATTTATTTATTTTACCAGTTATTATTAGTGTTATCATTTGTGTCTATCACTGTTTATCTATTGACCTGATTACCTATCTATTAAATGTATCTATTATTATTATTATTATTATTATTATCATAATTATCATTATTATTACTACTCTTGGTATTATTATATTTTTTTGCATTCAGGTGTATATAACTGTTATTACGATTATTATGATCATTTTTATTATTGTTATCGTTATTATTATCATTATTGTCTTTATTATTATTGTTATCGTTATTATTATTATTATTGTCTTTATCATTATTGTTATCGTTATTATTATTATTATTGTCTTTATTATTATTATTATTATTAATATTATTATTATTGTTGTTGTTATTAATATCATTATTATTATTATTATTATTATCATTATTATTATTATTGTCATTATTATTATCTTTTTTGCATTCAGGTGTATATAACTATTAGTAGTAGTAGTAGTACTATTATTGCTACTATTATTATTAAATATTGTCTCATTTTTGCATTCAGGTGTATCGTCCTTCGAACACTTGCTCGTAAGGGTGGAACTCCGTGTGGCTGTGTGGCTTGTGGCGTTCCTCACCCTGTTGGGCAATGTGACGGTGCTCGGAGGCAGGGGCCTGGCGAGGGGGGACAACAAGCTGCTCTCTCTGTTTATAAGGAATCTCGCTGGTGAGCGTTGTGGGTGTTGGTTTGTCTGTCTGGAAGTTTGGATGTGTTTCTCCATTTTTCCCAGCTCTCTTGCTCTCTTTTTTCTTTATATTTCCTCTCTTTCTTTTTCTCTCTCTTTCTCTTTCTGTTCTCTCTCTCTCTTTCTCTCTTTCTCTTTCTCTCTTTCTCTTTCTATTGTCTTCTCTTCTCTTCTCTCTCTCTCTCTCTCTCTCTCTCTCTCTCTCTCTCTCTCTCTCTCTCTCTCTCTCTCTCTCTCTCACTCTCTCTCTCTCTCTCTCTTCTCTTCTCTTCTCTTCTCTTCTCTTCTCCTCTCTTATCGTCTCTTCTCTTCTCTTCTCTTCTCTTCTCTTCTCTTCTCTTTTTCTCTCTCTCTCTCTCTTCTTCTTCTTCTTCTTCTTCTTTATTTTCATCTTCTTCCCTCCTTCTCTCATTCCCTCTCTCATTCTCTCACTCCCTCCCTACCGGCTCACCTCTCTCTCCCTTCCTCACTCCATCCATCTCTCTCCCTTCGTCCCTCCCTTTCTCCCTGTCCCTTTACCTCTCCTCCCCCCCTTTCTCTCAATTTCACAGCCAATTTCCCTCATTAAACCGACTTTCAACAACAACAAAAACATACAAAAAATCTCTAAAAAAAATTAACATCACATTTTCTTTTTTCTTCTTTCTCCTCATAGTTGCTGACCTCCTTACGGGGCTGTACCTCCTGGTGGTGGCGGTGAAGGACCAAGAATTCAGGGCAGAGTACCACGAACACGCCTATTACTGGATGACGTCATGGGAGTGTACAATCACGGGAGTTCTTGCAATGACTTCAGCTGAGGTCCGTTTTCGAGCTGGTGGTTTTCGAATATTTTTTTCCCTTTTTTTTTCTTTCCTTTTTTAGATGTTTTGGCTTCAGCTGAAGTCCGTTTTCGAGCTGGTGGTTTTCGGATTTTTTTTTTTTTTTTTTTTTTGCTTATTTTTATTTATTTGTCTGTTTTAATTTAAACTGATTTTAGATGATTTATATTTTTAGAGAATTTGTATTTTTAACTTCTAATCTTTATTGTTATCATAATTCTTTTGCCATTTTATTGTTATCCACTTTCTTTCAATCTGCATGCTGGATGGGCTTCGTAATGTTGATAAAAGGAGACGAAAGTGAGACAGCAACCGTCTTTCATACCATTTACCAGGAATATATATTTTTTTAAATATGACAAGAAGAAAACGGAATACCAATCGCAGATAGATCTTACTATCTATTCGGCAGAGATGGGTAATGCAGAAGATGGAACTAGATAGGATAGAAGGATCAATGCTTACTAGATGGAATTATTAATGCTTATAAGGCAAGGCAAGACTTATCGCATCTGGCTCGTATTGCCAACTAAGAAGGCTTGGTAATGGAGCAAAGGAAATGGAAAAAGGATAGAAAGACGGTTGCATTATTTATTATTATTGTTGTTGTTGTTATTATTACTATTATTGACATCATTGTTATATTATCATCATTAGCAATATTGATAATAATAATAATATATTTGTTTTATTATTACTATTATTATTATTATTATTATTATTATTAATTTTATTATTATTATAATTATTATTTTTATTATTATTACTATTATTATTGCTATTATCATTATTATTATTATTTATAGTTATTATTATTATTTTCATCATTATTATTATCATTATTATTATTATTATTATTATTATTATTATTATCATCATTATTATTATCATCATTATACTACTACTACTACTACTCATACTAATAATGATAAAACAAGAATATAACAATAATAATGATAACTATAATAATGACAATAGGAATAATAACTATAATAGTATAGATGATAATAGTAATGATAATAATGATAATATCAATAACAATAATGATGATGATAACAACAACAACAACAATGATAATGATAATAATGATAGTAATGGTAATGATAATAATAACA
>NC_061856.1:1870149-1877927 GCF_019202785.1 Penaeus chinensis | reverse complement strand
AAAATATATATTTAAAAAGATTGATTTTTAAATGTCGCATTTTATGTTCATATCAAAAATTTTCTCACCTTTTTTTCGCGATAAGTAACGCTATTGCAAGGGTTTTACATCATACATAATGTGTGTGTGTGTTGTGTGTTGTTTTATATTTGTTGGGTATAACAACACATATATATTGTGTGGTGTGTGTTGTGTGTGTGTGTGTGTTGTGTGTGTGTGTGTGTGTTGTGTGTTGTGTGTTGTGTGTGTGTGTGTGTGTATGTATAAAATATTTTGGGTATATATATTTTAAAATATTAAAATAAAATTTGTGTGTGTGTTTTATGTAAATTTATATATTATTTTTGTGTTGTGGTGTGTGTGTGTGGTGTGTGTTGTTGTATATAATTGTTGTTTATATAAAATATATATATATATATATATATTAATGTGCGTTTATGTATGTATGTATGTATATGCATGTGCGTCTGTGTAGAATGTGTACTGCTCTAACTTAAAATTCCCTCGAAAGATTGAAATGAGGTTTAGCCGCATATAAAAAGATAATAAAGAAAAAAATCAATAAATAGATTCCCCCCCCCGACCTGCCAGCGCCGTATCGAGCCTTCTGCCAGCCCGCGCTGTTTTAGAAAAAGGGATATTAGTCTTAAGAATAATACAGGGTATAAATATGATGTGTTGAAGTTTAATGCCCGAAGATTACCCATTGTAATCTTTTTTTTAAAAGAATCACGTGGTGTTCGATGGTGTGCGTTGGAGAAAGAGTTTTGTGTTCGGCCTTTGCTATTCGTACACTATGTGTACATCTCTACGTCTTTCTTTTAAATTCTAAATAACACTTGTGTATATTGATGGTTGTAAATAATGGTAATGGATTAGGATAACTAGAGATTAAAGGCAAAATCGTAATTAATGTTTCGTATTTTTTTTATCCATGTAGAGGACTTTTATATGGCAATAACAGTGAATATAAGCCATTGTGTGTGTTGTGATGCAAACTTTTCATTGTGTAAGTTAAAAAAGTTACTGTGGGAAATTACGCAACACAAACACAACCACCACACACACCACCCCACAGGCACGCACCACGACACCACACACAACACCCCAAACCAAACACCCACAACAACACACCACAACACACAACCCAACACACACAAAAACACGCACGCACGCACGGCACAAAACACACACACCCCAAAACACGCACACGAAACACAACACACCCTGGACAAAACACTCAGACAAGTTTTGACATCAGTCGAATGTTGCAGAAAGGAAATGCCCGCTTCAGGAAATGTACCTAAGAGAGCAGAACACAAGTCTAAAACAAGGCAGGGATGGAAGTTGTTCAAATGGAAGTTTAAAAGCTTTTTTTTGGGAAAATTTTGGGAAAAAAACGGGTGCCCGCCCGAAAGCGCCAAAAAAAAAAGGGGGGGAAGGGGGAAACTATCTTAAAAAAAAAATAAAAGCGTTGAATCTTGGCTAGTTTTGGAAAATCCTGTGGGAAGGAACTCACAAAGTCTCGTTTTTATTTTTTTTTCTTCGATTCATTCTTCTCTTGTGGCTTTTTAAGATTTTCCCCTCATCACCCTCATTTTTGTTTTTACATAAAAACCTGATAATGAAAAGATAAAAATAAAAACATGAATAGTAATATTGATAATCATTATTTCTATTATCATCAACTTATTTTTGTTTTACATTTTTATTTACCATTATCATTTTTTTACTATTTAATTTTTTTGTTTTTTAGCATTATCATGATATTAGTTATAAATTTTTATCATTATTATTATATTATTATCATTTTTCTCATTAAAATCATTGTTATATTTTTATCATATTATTATAAAATTTTTTCATGTTCATTATGATTTCATTTTAAAGATTTTCTTATTGCGTATTTAAAATTTTTATATCATTAACTTAGCCTCATTACTTCATTATTATTATTATTATCATCACTACTATTATTAACATCATCATCATCTTCATCATAATTACCATTATCATTATTGTTATTACTATATTATTGCTATTGTTGTTGTTATTATTATTATTATTATTATTATTATTATTATTATTATTATTATTATTATTATTATTATTATCATTATTATTATCATCATCATTATCATTATTATCATCATTATTACTAATTTTGTTATTATCATTATTATTGTCATTATTATTATTATTATTATTATTATTATTATTATTATTATTATTATTATTATTATTATTATTATTATTACTATCATTATTATCATTATCATTGTTATTATCAATATTATTAATTATATCATTATCATTATCACTACTATCATTATTATTACTATCATTATCATAATTATCATTATCATCATCATCATTATCATAAGTATTACTATATATTATTATCATTATTATTATTACTATCATTATAATAATCATCATTACCATTATCATCATTATTATTATCATCATTATTAACATCACTATCCTCATCATTATCATCATTACTATTTGTACAGGGTTTGGTGATGGTTTCCCTTGTTTTGTTGTCTTGTGTGCGAAGTGTGAGCGCGTGCGTGCTTGTGTGCGTCAGCGAACCATTTGGTTTACCCGGACGACCCAATCCCCTTGCTTCGAACATGAAGAAAGCCATGGTCGGTGGTCGCCGTTATATGGTCAGCCACTGGCCTCCGAACTCCACACCGATACACATTCCTCCTTAATGTTTGCACAAGGTGGAAGAACCTCAGGCCGCATTACCTGGCTGCAAGCCGTGCCTGTATACCGTGGCTGCATACCTTAAACTACATATCCTGGGCTGTTTTAACCTGGCCTGTTTTACCCTGGAGGGAATTATCCCGGTCCGCACTACCCTGGGCCGCTTGACCCCGGGCTGGATTAGTGCCTGCAATACATTCTATTTTGATGTGTAGTTGTGACTTTTGTTGTGAATATATATGGAAAATATATATTGAAGAAAATATTGAATTTTCTATATTCCCTTGAAGCAATCTATTATCCAAAGCATATAAGAAAAAACAAATGAAGGTTAGCTCATGATATCTGGAAAGTATTTACTTATGCGATAAGTAGGGTGTGGATGGACGGAACTACTCACCCCACGTACGTACATGAGTGTGAAAGTAGGTTAATGACGTAATCAATGACGTAACCAATGACCATGACGTAATCAATGACCGGAATCATTAACCATTGATGGCTAGCATGCACACCTTACGGTCGTACATGGCGCATCATAACAGAAAGTAGGCATAATTAAAGGGATTATCATAATCAGTGATCGGAACTGGAAATCATTAACTAATGGTGTGCTACAGGTGAGCACCCTCCCCTCCTTTTCAATGCAGGCGACTGGACAGAACGTGCCACCTCACGTACGTACATGAGTGTGAAAGTAGATTTACACACACCTGGAGGGCGCCGCTCCCACCCCTCACCTCCTCTCTAAAACAATATGTCAGGTGTCACAGATGACCCCCCGCCCCACTCCTACCCCACCCCCATCAGCACCCTCTCTCCCATACCCTTCTTCGCACCGCAATATTCATCATGTTTAAACTTGTAACTGGATCGATAATTGATCCTGTTACCGTCAGGTGATCACCCTTCCCAATGAATGAGACTATCATAACCCAACCCGATGACAGGTGCTACAGATGACCCACCTTCATCAGTACCCCCCACCCCCACCCCCCCACTCCTCACCCCTCGCATCACGATATTCATCATGTTTGAACTTGTAACTGAATCGTTAATTGACCCTGTTATTGCCGAGTGATCACCCCTCCTAATTCATCATAATCCATAGATGTCCCTCTAATGATGCCTAACACGCTCACCTGAAGGGTATCTCTCCTCCTCCCCTCCTCTCCAAGGCAATAATAAGAATAAGAATCATATGAAGAAGAAGCACACAAACAAACAAACATGCATCCAGCTGCTGACATACGCAAAGTCCGAGAACACGGGATCCCTCGTTCCCTTCCTACTGCCCAGACCCAATGTCCATTTCTCACCTCAAATGCATATGTAAAAAAATACTCGCAAAGACTGTAATTAATATCTTTACAAATGTTTACAAATGTATGATATATCAAAGGTGCAGCCCTAATAAGAATAACTCAACAGAAATTTCTTAACTTCGCGGGACGATTGATAAGCTTGCGAGCTCCTCTCATCTTTTAACGTTCTTACATCCCAAAGCAACTTCATAATAAAAATACAATTCAGTGAAAAGGATCATGGAACTCTTGTTGTACTCAAAATACCTTTAATATGACTTTCACAAACATGCGTCCTAACAGCTGACAACGCAAATAAAATAAAAATAACAGACTTAAATTTTCTGTGTAAATTTAAATGCGATACCCATATACATATACATATATATACATATACACACACACACATATATATATATACATATACATGATATATATATATACCATATATGATGATATACATATATATACCATATATATACATATATATACACACATGTGTATATATACATATATACATGTGTGTATATATATACATATGCATATACATATATATACATATACATATATATGTATATACATATATATATATACATGTATATATATATACATGTGTATATATATATATATATATATATATATATATATATATATATATGTATATGGGGGGGGGGGGTAAGGCTGGCGAGCGAACTAAGCACAATCAGTTTCTATGGCGCTACCAGCTCTCCGAGAATTGTTTTTGGGAAAAAAACTAAACAAATGCAATCACATGAAATCACACAGTTACATCAGAATCGCATGCATTTAAACATTTCGACATTCTATAGTAAAAATCGAGTTAGAGATAAACATCGAATCACATCAACAAATACAATCGGAAAATTACATTTAAACATTTTGAAGTTCCATATGTATTGTACGAGTTAGAAATAAAGACACATCCAAACAATAACATGAGTTCACATAGTTACATAAAAAAAGCATACTTTTTAACATTACGACGTTCTATAATGCTATATGAGTGATAAAAAAGGTCGGCAGCTGAGCAGAGAGGCAGCAACCGGCCACTCGATTAGGCGAGGAATCGAGTCGGTTGTTTTGAAGAAGAAATGGCTGAATTTACAGGAAGTATCTAAATCTAATCATTTAAGTATTTCTGTAGATATTTACTTATTTTCTCTCTTGGTAAAATGGTTCCGTTAACGATTTTCTCATAATGAAAATATTTATATATTTATTAACTCATTAATAAGAATTACTGCCAAGAACAGACAAGTTTAGTGAAAATGTGCGATGCAATATATTCATCGTTACTGACGACTTGCTATTTAATATCTACGTATTATTATTATTATTATTATTATTATTATCATTATTATTATTATAACTTTAGCTCTATCATTATCGTACCGGGAAACAAAACTATGCTGATATTTTGTATTTCCCTTTTGTTTTCCTTAATATGAATGTGTCATTTTGTTTTTCTTATTGGCAGTAACAGCAAACAAAAGTTCCTCAAATTTACAAAAGATTGGTATGATAACACTGCCTTTTACAATCAAATTAATTACGATTATGAACCGTCGCCATGCTTCCTGCGGCTGTTTCAAATAACTGAAAGATATTAAGAAGATAGAGGGAAAAAAAATTAATTAAAAAGTCAGAAATCACTGGAGAATGTTATGAAAGAAGGATATCTGCGAGATAAAGACTGACAGAGAGAGAGAGAGAGAGAGAGAGAGAGAGAGAGAGAGAGAGAGAGAGAGAGAGAGAGAGAGAGAGAGAGAGAGAGAGAGAGAGAGAGAGAGAGAGAGAGAGAGAGAGAGAGAGAGAGAGAGAGAGAGAGAGAGAGAGAGAGAGAGAGAGAGAGAGAGAGGTGAAGAACAGAGGGAGGGAGAGGGGGAGGAGGGAACACATTCTGGTGTAAATGAAGTGGACAAGCAACGAAGATAATTGAATCTGAGTTGAAGGGAGAGGGAGAAAGGTAGAATAAAATAAAATAAATAAAAGTAGAATGTTTAGTAGTATACTTGCTTTTACAAAATCTTTCCTCGTTCGTTTTTCTTTTCCTTTCTCTTACCTTTTTTATTTTGGGTCTTTTTCGTTTGGCGTACAGCGCTAAAAGTAATTTTAATATAGATTTTTCTATGTATTTTGGTCCGTAGAATCAGAATATCACATTATTTTTTTGGAGAAATTAACAGTTTTTGAGTTACTTGCCTTTAAAGTTATTTTCTTCCTATCTATTACTGAAGGTTTGGGGTTAGGTTAGGTTAAGTTAGGTTAGGTTAGGTTAGGTTAGGGGTTGGGTTAGGTTAGGTTAGGTTAGGCTAGGTTAGGGGTTGGGTTGGGTTAGGTTAGGTTAGGTTAGTGGTTAGGTTAGGTTAGGTTAGGTTATTCTGATGTATGAATTTATACATAGACTACTGAACACTAATTCAAGCAATAATGCACATGAAAGATGTGATTTTAGATGTGAATTTTTATTTCTTAGCTATTAGGATAAAGAGCTCTTTCCAATGTCAGAAATAAAAGGGATATAACATGTCTATCATGATTATAAATAACGTAGAGTTCAGATCGCGATCCACCCAGCCCTGTATGTCTCCAGTATTTAATTGATATTTGGAGACGAAATGTGTATGCAATTCCTCCTGCACTCTATGTAATGCATGTTTATTAAGTTAAATGAAGAGTGCAGATCCCAAATGTATAGCATCAATTATTCAAATGATTATCATGATGATTATAACATTTCTTAATCATTTCTCAGCAAAACTTTATTTACTTCTTTGTAACTCGTAATTATGTTCGATAAATGTCTCTTCTATTGTCATTGGTGTTCGAATAACGTTATTATAATCATAAGATCAGCAGCAAAAAATGCCCCTCCCCCCCCCCCCCCCAAGAAAAAAAAATCAAGAAATAACAATAGAATAAAAATAATAACAAACGAATAACAAAAAAGTAACAGACTATAAGATTAAATGACAATTACTACGAAAACGGTAACGTTTGTTTGATTTTTTTTATTTTTTATCTATGTTAAATATATGCTTTCTTTGAATAATGACCCTTTAGTTATCATTGAAATGTGCAATAGACTACCTAATTTACATACTATATTGAGCTGCGTCGTGTCTGAAACGGAGTTGGAAATATAAAAAACCCGATTTCTACATTATTGCTTTAGATCTTTGTGGCAGCATCGGTATCGTCTCTGACTCGCACGTTGAAGGATCTAGGAGCATCCTGAAAATCATCAGTCCTTTTTACCTATGTGCTATATGATAGCATAGCCTCCGGACTAATACAGTGGTAACGTGTTGGCCTCTCATCCTAGGGGTCGGCGGTTCGCGCCCCGCCCAGGCGCGAGAAGTTGCAATTGTCGCCTGGTGGTTACTGCTGTGGCTGGGCACCACGGCGAGTAAGGACTAAGCCGAGTCAGTGACACACGTTAGCGAGTCGGCCTTAGTCGACACAGGCATAGTTCGGCAGTAGAGTCCCGGGTTCGCGCCCAGCCAGCTTTCTCACACGATAGTTAATAGTTACTACTACTACTACTACTCATAATAATAATAATTATTATTATAATTATTATTATTATTAGTATTAGTATTAGTATTGTTATTATTATAAGCTGTAGGTGAATACTGACGACGTGTCTTAACCTTTTCCGGCCTTGACACTCTAGCTTCCCCTAACTCTGGTTAACATCTCGCTACTACAAGGATAAAGGAAGGTCAAGTCCTGTTT
>NC_061856.1:1852649-1855149 GCF_019202785.1 Penaeus chinensis | reverse complement strand
TGTATATGTATATCAAAAGTGGTGAACGTGCTTATTTGCAGCAGATGTCAGGGATCTTCATACCAACTTGTTGTGTAGAGGATCAGGTAACTGACCTGTGCTTTATTTTGTGTTAAATAGATATTGCGTATAATCTGGAAGGGCAGGGTGTTGGTGCTTTAAGAATTCTTGATTTCCAGATGTGAGATGGAGTTGCGATAAACAGTGACTAAGCTGTGTTGAATGTTAGCGGTGGTAAATTTGTGTAAGATTAAGTGATTTTTCTTGGTCCACTGAAAATCAGTGTTTCTGTGGTTCAGAAGTTACTCGAGGCCTTTCTTTTGGTCAGAATGGGAGATGGTGCATTCTATAGATATGTTTATGGGAAATGGTGTATTTTGTAGTTGTACTTATCCAATAATGTGAAGACTAAAAAAAGGTTAATCGTTCACTATTTTGTAGGGTTTTTACAACAGCTTTTATATGCAGTTCATCCTTTAAAGTATTTGTCACAATTAGGACTGGCAAAAGTGTGTTATTGAAAATTTGAGCACTTTTACAATAGAGTTGTTATTTGCAAGTTGATTAATAAAGCTAGATTCTCGTTCAAAATCATTGATAAGGTGAAAAATTGAAAGTACTTGTGTTATAATATTAAAAAGAAAGTTACTGATATGGGTTTAGAAGAAATTCAAACTTTGAGTAAGTCTAAGAATTGACTGATATAAAATTGTAAAGAAAATTTTAATATTTTCTCTACATTTATTGATAAAAGACGATGAACAAACTTTACATTTTTCTACACGTGTCAGGAGCCTCTTTCTACAAAATGATGATGTAGGGAACCAGTTTTGAGAAGGTGCTTGTAATCTGTATATCAGTTCAATGAAAACTATTTTTGGTGATATTTGCTAATAATAATTAACATACAACTTTTCCCTTGTTTTTCCATTCCATTTTGCAATAGTTTTAAGCAATATATGCATTGTACAATATATACCATCATTGACTTTCAACAGTTATTTATTGAGCTGTAAGTTAATTGTATGATAAAAATGGATTTTGCAAGAATTTATGACAACATGCACAGCTCCACATCAGACTATGAATCCATGGACTCTGTAAGTATATGAAGTATACTTATTTCCTAATTATGTTGGCTTGCTATACTGTACTCCTAGTGCTGTATTGAACCTTTGTTATTTCTTTTAATTATTGAGATGGATTGTAGTTTACAATTACTGTTGAAAGTAGAATGGTTATTAACAAAATTTTAAGATATACTAACAGTTATTTAACTATGAATAAAGCACTCTACTTTGCAATGAAAAATGTTAATGGAGATAGATGAATTAGTAATGTATCTACAGTTGTTTCCAAGGTGTGGTTTTGTCTCGCAAGGACTCGGAATTGCATTTTTACTTGACTTGGGAATGTTACTCTCCCTCTCGCTCCTGTTTATTGGAAAATATTTGTCTTTGCTTTTCTGTTATCTGCTTTTTTTATCAAAACTATATATATATATATATATATATATATATATATGAAAAGGAAAACAGCAGCAGTAAGAAATGAATATAAATCATTACATTTCAAACTCTTCATGGGTTCCTCTTTAGATGAATAATAAACCGAAATGGATCCATTTCGGTTTATCATTCATCTGAAAAGGAACTCGTGAGGAGTTTGAAACATTACGATTCATATTCATTTCTTACTGCTGCTGTTTTCCTTTTCCTTTTTGTGTACACATTACTGTGTTTGTGCTTGTGTCATATATATATATATATATATATATATATATATATATATACATATATATACATATATATACACACATATATACACACATATATACATATGTGTATATAGATTTTTTTTTTTTTTCTTTCTCTTTATTTTTCATTATAGGTAGGTCTACATTATGTTAGGCCACCATGATCCATATTCCAGAGCAATTCAAAATACAAAGAATCCATTTTCTTCATTTATAGAGCCTCGGATCAATCTCTTTAGCCAATGGAAGCGAGCCAAACAGCCTGACTGTCCGAGATTCTCCAGAGAAGTCTGAAAGCCTCTTTAATGGGCAGTACAGTTCTCTCTCGCCTGGTTACTACAATGGGTACGGCTATTCTAAAGGTGCGTTACATTCTCTTTATTACCGTATGTTTTTAGGATTTCTTTTTTATTATTATTATCTCTTGGCAATGAAATTGAAAATAAAGAGAAATTCAGTGCTGGATTTGTACCAGGATGTTATTCTATTATATGAAGATTATGTTGATTAATCCTGTTCTATTATGAACAAAGGCAGTATTAAAACATCATGATGCTGCATCATTATGTCATTACATCACAGCAAGATCACATAATCCACAAAGTCCAGTTCATTTGTTCACAAAGGGTCCACTAAGCCACAGTTCCTGCCTTCCTCCCAGCCCCGAGTCCTGCCCCTTCGTGGTGTTCGCGCAAGAGCCACAGTCCAGCCCCGAGCGGATCCTGGAGGCGGCACCGCATGCAC
>NC_061856.1:1830149-1842649 GCF_019202785.1 Penaeus chinensis | reverse complement strand
TTTCAGATTGCAGACATTCTAGAGCGTGTGTGTGTGAGGGATTCATCGGAACCAAATGCCCTTCTTAGCAAAGAAGATGATGACCTGGACTATGTACCTCGTAAGCCTTCTTCAGATGTCAAAACAATCCAGAACTTTGGTGAACTTGAGATGGTTCTGTCAGGCTTAGACTTGGCATATATGATACCTTTGTTTCAGGAACAAAAGGTGGGTGTTTTAAGTATTATAAGGATGATATTACATAAGTTCATGAGGGGGAGGGGGTTGAGGAAAGCATTATGTTGACCCAGTTCATTTTTTTATTTTTTTTATTAGAAATAACAGGAACACAGCTGATTTTGATATCATAATAACACAATATATGTGATATTTACCATTTGATATTATTTTCACCAAACATGCTGGGATGCTGGGATTTTATCTTTGTAATTTTGATTACACATAGATGGCTGTAGATAATGATAATGAGAGTGTTAACCCACTTATGATGGGAGCCATCAGTACTGTACAAAACCATGTGAGGGTTTGTGCGGATTTGGCTGCTCAAAGTACAATTTAGACACATGAAAACCATAAAATTACCTTGATGTCTATGGTGTTAGCTGCAGCATAAATAATTCTTTAGCTAGTGAGGCTAGATAGAGGCTTCAAGCCTACTTGAAGTGCTGTATGGTGTGTGGTGCAGCAGTAGCAATCTTGTCCAGCAATCTTGCTGACCTGCACTCAAATCCCTTGCTGCCAGTGGATGGTACCCCCGGCCATTGTTTGCACACAGCGGGTGATTTAGATGCATAATGAAACAGACAGCATGTCACATCAAGCATATCCATTGTTACAAATGGAATAAAACTAAATTATTATTATTATTATCTTGATAAGATTGAAATATTACAATTGAATTTCATTTCTTATCGTGTTTGTTTCCTACTTATCTTTTTGCACACTTTTTTTTTTTTTTTATGTGTTCATATGTAGGTATTTATTTATACGTGTGTTTGTGTATGTGAGTGAGTGAGTGAGTGAGTGAGTGAGTGAGTGAGTGAGTGAGTGAGTGAGTGAGTGAGTGAGTGAGTGAGTGAGTGTGTGAGTGTGTGAGTGTGTGAGTGTGTGAGTGAGTGAGTGAGTGAGTGAGTGTGTGTGTGTGTGTGTGTGTGTGTGTGTGTGTGTGTGTGTGTGTGTGTGTGTGTGTGTGTGTGCATGTTTTTTGCACATGCTTTCATTTTTTCTTCTTCTTTGAAGGCAAATAATCCTGTGTATCAGAACATATCTTTTACTTTTGACAGGTGTCATTTGAGACATTTCTGCGTCTGACGGAGAAGGACCTTGAGAGCATGAACGTGTCAGCCATTGGAGTGCGTAAGAAAATCCTACAAGCTGTCAAAGAGATAAACAAGAAGGAGTGGCAGACGTCTAGCCTCCCGGCCATCACCTTAGACACACAACTTACGTAGGTTTTGAATTCCTTTTTCTTCATTTTTGGTTTGAGTTTTTGCATATGTAATTCTATGTAGATATTAAACTGAAATGAGAAATTCTGTCTGTTGGTAAGTATTATCACTACAGAAAAAATGAGCTTTGAGTTATGTTTTCATACTGAATTAATTATATAAAAATATCTTTGAAATACAGTTCTGTTTGAGATTGATAATCTTATTAATGATATTTTTTTTTCCCCATCCACAGAGTTCCTGAAGCAGCAGCCATGATCGCCAACATGAATAAGCATATCCGTTACATGCATGCATCCATAGGCTACCTGCGAGACCAGCTGCAAGGCAACCCTAGGCTGCTGCAACTGGGCCAGGAGGTGCACAATGTGGTCTCACTCGCAAAGAGCTGTGGTGAGACGATCAAGCACCTGTCCAACTTTCATGAGGAGGTCAAGTTCTTCAAGACTCATCTTGATAAGGTAGTTTTTAACCATTTGTACAACTACTGTTTTTTCTCTCTTTTGCTCTGAATATCCTTACTTTTCTTTTTCTTTTTAATTCCTAGCAGATTTTTTGTTATATTTTTTATTAATCTTCTTCTTTTATCTTTTTCTTCTTCTTCTTCTTCCTTGTCTTCTTTTCTTTTCTTTTAAAAAACAGTGCCGCCAGGAATAGCCCATAAGTACATGCCATGCCTACTGTGAGTTTAGTTTGTTAATTGGCTTCACACCTAGATGACTCCACATGTACTTAGTCATCAGTGAGTTAATTACTAGTACTTCCTATCTCACCTGTTTCCCCATTTCCCTGATTTTCTTTCATCTTATATTGCTATTCGTAAAGTCAAAAACATTGTTATGATTATAATGTCTATAATAGATTGATATTGATAGCATTAGTAGAAAAGTCATTTTTTCCTGAAAACTCAAGGAAAGGTGAAAACAGAGGAGGCTACAAGGTCTGTTAATTGACTCTGGTGGATAAGCACTTGTGGAACCATCTATGTGTACTGACACCTCATAAAACAATTCTACAGTGGACACTACATTTTCCCACTACATTTGAGGTTGATATTGGTGTGATATTCCAGGTCAGTGGAAATGCAGAGTACAGCTCAGCAGACCTCATAGTGGACTGTGCAGATAACGGCAGAGTGTGGCAGCGACGCCTCTTAGCCTCACTCGTGGCCACAACGGCAATCGCAACAATTCTCTGGTACTCACGGCCTCAAGCCTTTGCCAAAATCTTTAACATTAGTGTTGTGCCACACGAAACAGTTTTGTTAGATGTATAAGGTGGCCTCATCTTCAAAAAGGAAGTAAAGCTTTGTTTTAAATGTGACAAGGAAATGGATTAATTTTGTTTCTGTTTCTACTTCACTTTCAGTGCTGAGAATTTTTTTCTTTTTCCAACATTACTGTTATTATTAACCATTGTACTAGAGAATACTATAATATTGCTTTCTGATACTTATCATTCAATTCCTTACTAAGAATTGTAAGGATGTGGTATAATTCTGTATAGAATTTTTTTTTTTTTTTTTGAGTTATGAGTGTTTCTTTTATTATTTGTCTTTCTCTTTCACATAGAAAAGAAACACACTCTATTCACGACTTGTCCTGCCTTGTTAACCCACTGTTGATGGGATGGCAGGAATACGTGCCATGTCCACTGTGTCTGAGTTGATTGCCTTTACACACAAGTTGTCCCACAAGTAGCTTAATCACCAAGGAGTCAGTTACTAGTCCTGCCCAGCTCACCTGGTTACCCTCTTCCCTGATTCTTGTTTCATTTTTTATTGCTATAAGTAACTTCAATAATGTTATAGTAATTGTAGTGTCAAGAGCAATAATAATAGCATTTGATATTAATAGCATTAGAAAAGAGACAGTTAGGCTTACTGATTGGCTCCTTGGTCTCTGAGCACCTGTGGACCTATCTGCATTTCACAAAAGAAAATCACAGTAGACAGTGTGATTACCCACCACCACTGGGTTAAGTTAGAACCAGTGTGTAATTCTGTTACACACACACACACACATATATACACATATATACATTAGTGTGTGTGTGTGTGTGTGTGTGTGTGTGTGTGTGTGTGTGTGTGTGTGTGTGTGTGTGTGTGTGTGTGTGTGTGTGTGTGTGTGTGTGTGTGTGTTTATGTCTATATCTATGTATATGTATATGTATGTTATATAATATATGTATAAATATATATAATATATGTATAAATATATATAATATATGTATAAATATATATATAAATATAATATATATATATATATATAAATATAAAATATATATATATATATATATATATATATATATATATAAAATATATATATATATATATAAATATAAAATATATATATATAAGTATGAGTGTGCATATATGTTTAAAGATTTAGAATAAGGTTCTACAATACAACAGAAATCAAGTGAGAATTCATTTTACTTTGAATGAAGGTTGAATACATTTAATTTGCATAACTCCCAAGTGCCTTCCTTTCATAGTGGTTTAAAGTGCAATTTCCTTTAAGAACAAATAAATAATAGAAATACGTAAAGCATAAAGATTGTCTATAAATACAGGCTGTGAGGCTGTGCATGTGAGATAATGAGCCCAGAAATGTAAATATAAACTGCAAGTATAAAAAGCTTATAGAGTACATTTGGATCTAGTCCTCAGACATCAGCTCTGTAATGGAACTTATAGTACAAAATAAAATCTTCCACATTTATGGTGTTTTGATTTCATGTTCATAATTTTACTGTCAAAAATGTAATGTAGACAGTAGTATTTAATATCAGGTTGATAGTAGAAAAGCCCACTATACACAAATTTGGTTTGTTGAAAGATGAGACAGCAGTTTTGGAATCCTCCTGGATTTCATCTTAAAGTTGGCTGATATATGTAACTTAGAATCTAAGGTAATTGAAGATTTTTCAGTTCAAAATTAGGTAGAAGATATGTATTTATATATGTACATACACATATATTTTCTTTTTTTTCTTCTTTTTTTAAGTACCACAGTCTTTGTCTTCATTTTTCAGGAGTATCACTCAGTATCAAGTTAGGAGAATAAATATTCTTACTGGACAAAAGAAAAATAAACCTTGGACATAACTGAAAAACTAAATATTTCTTATCACCTCCAAAATTTCACAACAGAACTTTACAGATTTATCTACGTATCCTCTATCATAATCTTTTCAGCAAAGTTGGTTGGTAAAAGAACCTAAATATAATTAAATATTTAATTTTCTCTTTACTTTTTCCCTGTTTGCATACAAGAGGAGTAACTATTAACCTTTGTAAGTGTAATATTAAGAATCCAGAATTATGTTTTTAATTTGTTTTATTATCATTTTCATTTCATTTCAAGAATTACATCTTCCATGCCAAAAAAAAAAAAAAAAAAAAAACTACCATGACTGGCAACTGCACTAAGTGAAACAATCCTTTTGGTGTTTTATGAACAGCAATACAAATTTGTCGTAAGATAGCAAAACTTGTAATGTTTATGTCAAGACGTAATGGCAGTTTATGACTTTGTCCCCTTTTTGAATTTCTTTTTTTTTTCTTAGATGCATTGAGATTCATATCCTAGTATTTCAGTTATATTATTGATGTAAAGGCATATACATGGCAATCTGAAGAAATTTTTGATGATTTATTTATTCTCAATATTTTCAACTCATTTTCTTAAAGTTGGGGCATAACAAACAATATATATATATATATATATGTATAAAAGAGAATTTTAGGAAAATAATACACAAACTTTCTTTGTTACAAAACAAGATGTATTCTTTCCTTTGCCTTCAATACAATTAACAACAGGTTTGCAAGCTGCTAAAATGTGATAAAATAGATTATTTACATACCAAGAGTACAATTAAAATGAAAAATGTCAATTTAGTGGAGATAGTGATACTTGGCGGTGTCCCTATCTTTTTGATACATATGCGAAGTAGATGGCTGTTCTGCCGTCTACTCACTTGTAGATCAAAAATAAATGACTAGATGAAATGATCATGATTGGTGAAAAGCATAAAACACAAAGAAATACTAAAACAGCATAACAGACTTCAATATCTCTTCCACTTTTGCACGTTAAAAAATCCTTGACTAGATAACTACTAATGGACTGCCTCCTGGAATATTTATACAAACTCAATTGTAAAAAAAGAGTAATGACAGTTAAAACTTAAAACTCTTACGAGATATGACACGATACAAGGACAAATGAAGACACAAAGTGATCACATTTTCAGTGCACAATCAAAAGTACTAAAGATTTTTTTTAAATTCACAAATGTAGAAAATCATGAGGACAAACTACATTTCTCGTTGACTGTTTTGATGTGCAACTTACATACAGAAACTCATCAACAGTGAAGATCCTACACTGATCTCATTACAACTGGACAATCCTCTCTTCGGCAAAATCAACAACTTTTCTTAACATTCCAGGGCTTACCTGGCAATAAATACGGCAGTATGAAGATTTGACAAAAAAATTAACAAAGCTGGTTAAAATAGTTGTTACAGTATATCAATATCACAGATTTCTTTGGTAGGTCACCTACTTCACCTAACTGCAAATCAAGTCCCTGCAGTCAAGGATGTTCAGTAATTGTCCAAACCAATGAAGAAAAAAATATACAATAAAATAAAGTAAATAAAAATAAAAGAAAAGTTACAAAACTTTAAAGTGAAGTGTGTACGGAGGCTACAGATTCTCGTGCCAATGTACAGTACATTTTTTTTTTACATTCTTCTTTCCAGGTCCCACGCTGACGTAGAATGACTATGTTATACGCATGGATGACTTTCAATTACAAAACAAAAAAAATGAATAAATAAATAAAAGATAAAAAAATATTGAATGCAGGAATTAAGAAAGAATCCTGCGCCTCAGTAAACAGGTCACTTGTTGTGCTTTGACAGGTGTAGCCTTTAAAATTCTGTTAGTTATCCCTTTGTGTCACTGATTATGCTATTTTAGTAAACCTTTACTTTTATCATTTAAATCTTCAATCTATTTCAAATAATCTGAATGTTGTGTTTGCAAACCACACTACTAATCAGCTAATTAGTACCACGATTTGCACGCAAGTTCTGACATAACAAAATCCAATATATAACTAGTAAACTACCTGTAAAAATTCGCTTCCAATATCACAATGTTATTTTCCACCATCTTGAGGAGAGCTTGTCTTTTAAGATGAAAATTTTCTCCCCAAGATGTTCACAGAGAAGGCTGAAAATTTGACAGGCAATACAGAAATCATATATTTTTGACCTACAAGTTCCACAGTGGATATCTCTGTGGCTGCCGACCCAAACATATCCACGACATCCCGATGGCCTGGTAGGTTTTCTTCCCTGGTAAACGCATTTGTATTACAATAATGGTGTGGGGTGTATGCACAAGAGCAATTTTATTTTTATTAATATAAAGGGAAATTGGCCACTGAGACAAGCAAGCTTCTTTCACGTGCTCAATCACGTTGCCAAATAGGTCAAGATTTAATTAATTAAGGTCTTGATGGTAATAACAACATCCTGAAGTACACAACTCCACAGTCAAAGAAAGGCAGCTTGCAAACTTGCCGAGCAATCCTGGCGCTCTCATTTTTTTTGTTTATCCATCTCCGCTTAGGCTTTGAAGCGTCCATTGCCGGTGACCTCTGTTCTCAATCTGCTATCCAACTTTCACGCAAATGGAATTACACCAAAATTCCAACGGATTTTCCACCACTCCAATACACAGAGAGAGTAAGCCATTGCATGACTTATCCTTCTGCCCTTTACCAAGTGTAACAAAAAATACTTGTTCACACATAGTTCAGTACTCTTTTCACAATTTCTTTTTCTTTCCCATTTCACATTTTCTTCTTGCCATTTCAAAAAAAATAAAGAACAGGGCTTGCATTCCAATGCCAAATGCAGGCCAATGTAATCTTCGTGACAGCACAGCCAAATATCTTTTTTCGTTTCATTTTCATCTTATACTTCTGAAAAGAGCGTCTGTCATCGGCTGTTTCAACAGGACACAAACACCAATCACCAACATCTTACCATTCACAATACACAACATTGTCCGCCGCGACTCTCAAACACCAGCAAATCATCTTTTTGTTCCCATGTTTCCCACTGTGCATGATTAACAAAAGGGTTTCCCAAAGCCCCAAAGAAAAGGGATTATCACTATCAGTTCTCTCTCTCTCTTTTGTGTATTAAGTAAACTGGAGGTGCATCCAAATATTTTCCTCATTTCTATGGCAACTTGTGTAGCTATTTCTTCTTAGTGATATGATTTTACTTATATTACAACATAATATAAGAGTTGTGCAATGTTATTTTCTAAACAAGAATTTTTGCAATTGTGTGTCCAATTGTAAGAGAGATAAAGGCTTATTTTGTTCTTTCTTTCTTGACTATTCCGAGTTCATCTCAAAATAGAACCAACCAATTATATCAAATTTGTAAAGAGTGGAAAAAAAAAGAGAGAAAAAAAATACTGACAAAGCTGAGAATCTGACTTTCATCACAGGAATTTGGTTAGCATTTTTCTTAATAAATAGTAAGTATTTCAACCTCTTTCCTCCGACAACTCAACTGGTCTGCCCATGGAGAGAAAGCGCTACACGACGGTTCAATTCCCATCACGACTGAATACTAGGGCAGTGTATCCTTAACATACGTTCAAAGAGTCAGCTGTTGGTGGCAATCTCACCTTCCCAGGGTCTGCCTGTGTTTGAACTGACTTTGAAAAGATTATCGGACTATTACGCTAACAGATGGGAATACAACAGCAAAAAAAAAAAAAAAAAAAAAAAAGTTTCTTAATATTACATTTTGAATCCTCCCCCCTCCCTAAAAGGATACCCTTTTCTATTAACAAATAACAACAATCATAAAGACAGATAAGCTTCATAAAAAAAAAAGTAATAATAAATAGATAAAAAGTGAAAGTCATTCCCAACCTATAAAATAATATTTATATCTTGCTCCATTGCTACTATGGGGTTCAAAGCACACTTCACTCCCAGCTCAAATGACCTGCAACAGAAACAGATCCTTCGCTCCTCCATAAACCTACTCTGTTCTCTTTCATAAATATGGACGCAAAGAGCCTCGGCATTTTGCAGGTCTAGCTCACGCTGAAGGTTACCTGAGCGGGCACAACTGAAAGGAAGGAGGACCTACATAAGCTGTTACAGAGTTTTCTTCCAAAATGATGGTAACAATGATATTAAACGATAAGGAACGAGGGGAGGTACGAGAAGTGGTGATGAAGAAATAATGGTTAAAGATAATAATAATAATGAAAAAAAAAAAAAAAAAAGGTAAATAAAATATCCAAATTAAAGAAATTTTCATAACACTTACTGTAGGAGGCATAATATTGAAGAATGTAGCTACTGTTGACCAAAGTACGATGGAAATTTATCTATCACAAAAAAACAAAAAACAAAACAAAAAAAAAAGATTGGTTACAATAAATATATAAATATAAATACAAACAGAAGTTGAAATAGTGGTTGACATTCTCCTCTCAGAACTATCATTTCAAACAGAATTCTGAGGGAAAGCCTCAAGAACTGTTGAGAAAATAAAACGATTTCTGGGAGGAGCAATGGAAGAAAGAAATAACGACAAGAAATATTTGGCAAGGTAATATGTTCCTGGAAGAGGCAAGGAAAGGAAGAAAGCAAGAAAGAAAAAAAGGTGAACAAATGAAAAATTTCACTTTCATGACAGTTTCCTAAAATATCTTTATAATTGTTGGAGCCCCATTTATGGCTGTGAAGTTTTTGAAGTCCCACAACTACATACTCTGCAGCTATCACATCAGATAACTGCTACGGAACCATTGAAAGTACGTGGAAGTTGCTTTAGTAACCGTCATTCCTCCCTCAACATTAAAAGCACTTCTAAACAGCTTTGGAACATCCTTGAGCTCAAGTATTTTCTCAAATGCCAATGAAACTGTATTCCATTTATGCAGCCTAACAAGAGGGTGTGAATGTGAGCAAATAATAGCGCAAAAAGCTGAAGCATTGTAAGTAACCTAATCAGATCAGTGACTGATATAGAGGCATGTGTGTGAGTATTTATTACGTGATTAAACAGAGGCACTGAATATAGTGAAGCGAGAAATTCATTGCAAACATAAGATAAAACAACCATCTTACAATCTTACTTTCCAAAAAGTATCAAAGAAATATTCAAAGCGAACAAAATTTTTTTTTTTTTACTATTCTTTACAAACCGCATTAATAATAAGAGCTGGCATTTCCTTGAATAATCCATAAGCAACGACTATGATTTGGGTATATGTACGTATGTATATAAAATGCCTTCCTTACTTCGGTAGATTAAAACTAATTTGTCTGAGCATTTGGGGACGAATTTCCCTTCATGATCAACCCCCCCCCAAATGAAAATAAAAAATAAATACAAGTAAATAATAATGAATAAATAAAAAATATATTATCTTATTTAAAGTCTCTGCCCACAACCCTCTCAGGCTGTTACCACCTGCAGTTCTTTCCTTTTTTCTACAAGCTTCAACCTTCCATATAAAACAGTATCAGTGAAAGAGAGAGAGAGAGAGAGAGAGAGAGAGAGAGAGAGAGAGAGAGAGAGAGAGAGAGAGAGAGAGAGAGAGAGAGAGAGAGAGAGAGAGAGCATGTGTCAGTAAATACATGACTGTATGAGTGAATGAAAATAAGTGAGTATGAGTAATTGAGTGAGTGTATTTGAGAGTGAATGAAAATAAGTGAGTATGAGTAATTGAGTGAGTGTATTTGAGAGTGAATGAGTGAGTTAGTGAGTGTGTATAAGTGAGTCAGTGAGTCAGTGAGTGAGTCAGTGAGAGTGAGAGTGAGTGAGTGTGAGTGCAAGTGAGTGTGAGGGTGAGTGAGTGTAAGGGTGAGTGAGTGTGAGTGAGCAAGTGAGTGAGTGAATGTGTGTGAGTGAATGTGTGTGAGTGAGTGAGTGAGTGAGTGAAAGAGTGAGTGAGTGAGTGAGTGAGTGAGTGAGTGAGTGAGTGAGTGAGTGAGTGAGTGAGTGAGTGAGTGAGTGAGTGAGTGAGTGCGTGAGTGAGTGAGTGAGTGAGTGTAAAATGAATGAGTGAGCATGAATGAATGAATGAATGAATCAGAACACTAAAGAGAAGGGCAGAAATACAAAAAAAAACAAAAGAAAAAAACGGAAGCAAGAGAAAGCGCTAGACCACAGCGGAAGAGTGAGAGCAAGAGAGAAACGAAGGCGCCACCACACGCGACCGCCTCCCAGCAGACCCGCCCAAGGCTGATGCGGGAACACAGGAATTCGCCCAACAATTACGCTTCCTTCGAATCCTCTTCCTAAGATTCAATTTGGATGCACATTAATTTCTTCTTCTATTTTTTTTTGTTTTTGTTTTGTGTACTTTAGGGCTTGGGTTAAATGCTATTGCTTGATTCCCTATTCAGTGCCCCCTCCCTTATCCCCCCTACCTAATATTCAGTAATTCTTTTATTGCGGAGGAATCAGTGAAAGAGAAAGAGACAGGACGAGAGAGGTAAAGCAAGCATTAAAAAAAGAAAAGGAAAAAAAGGACTCGTCTCCATATAAATTATCAAGTTGTGTTATCAAATCCATTAATTATTCACCAGTCTATGGATCTGCTATATTCAATAACATTTCTCTACATACGTGTATAAAAAAGTGAGGATACCAATAAAGAATAAATGAAAGACAGGAGTAGAGAAGAAATGAGGAAGACTAAGCAGAAACGGCTGACGAAAAAATGAAAGACAAAGGAGAGACAGAGGAAACGATTAAAGAAAGAGGAAAAGATGGTGCAAAAAGGCAGCACCAGTAGCATCACATCCCTGCACAGAGATGCTGCAAATGGGGCAGTGCGTTTAAGAGGAAGTCGGCAAGCAATTATCCGTCCGACAATGCGTGTTTTTTTTTTTTTCTTATTCTTCACTTGATCTGCTGGTTCAGTCACAAGGAAGACCGAAAAACTTATCTCAACTTTAAAAAAAATAAAAAATAAAAAAAATAAAAAATGAAAATAGGGGAAAAGTTCTTCCGTGGGACGTTATTGGTCTGTGTTGGTCTGTGTACATGGCACTTGCGCCAGTGATGGCACCGCGACCTTGCACTATGAATTCGAGGTGGAGTCCGAGGTGTGTCCGTTGTCATAGGAGGTGTTGGAGTTTCCATTAACAACAAAAGATGTTCCTAGGCCGTACAAGTGGCCGCAGTATTTTGCATCATCAATCTTGTCCTCGAAGAACATCTGTGTAAAGGAGAGAAGTGTGAACTTGTTGCTTCCACCAATAATCAAATTGTGCTAATTCGCAGAAATGAAAACAGTAAAGTATATCAATGATGCAATGGTGATTCTTTATCTTAGTCATTGCATATAGTTCTCGTATTATCTCAGTATCATAATTGTTAAAAAGTTCCAAAAAGGGAAACAGAAGAGTACAAGTAATGACTTCAGTATTTGAAACTTTTTGACCATATATCATTATCAGGAAAGTCTGAGAAATACATGAAAAAATGTGTATGTAATGTTGGCCCCTAACAGTTATTTCTGCTAAGTTTCTAAGCTCCTCTCTTGTTCATAAAATTTGTGTATGCAAGCTAAGAAATGCATTCAACAGTTACCTGTAATAGCTTTTAATAAAAACACATTTGCTATTAAATAGCTAATTTATTTCATATCTGTACATTTCCTATTTTTCTCACTACCTTTTGTTATTTACCAGATTCAATAAGGGATTTTTTGCCATTACAGCCTTTTGATTCTTTTATTATAAAACATCTAAATATGCAATTAAACCAATCTCCTGAACAAACAGATCTCCCAAACGGTATCCTTACTTGGCCAACTGTATGATCAAGGGAAATACATTGTCATGGGGTCACAGAGAGCAAAACTTACTCGGATCTACAAAGGACAAATATTGACATACCTCTTTCATCTTGAAAAACGCAGCACCTGTGAGAAGAGAATCTGACCCCGCCTGATGCTGTGGCCCCACGCGCTCCAG
>NC_061856.1:1807649-1825149 GCF_019202785.1 Penaeus chinensis | reverse complement strand
GTAATTGACCTGACCATTTCTATAGAGCTGTATCATTCACACTAAACTTTAGTCTGCATACATTATTAAATAACAATCAGTGGACGACTGTGGTGAAGAAGCACAGGGAAGGAGAAGGCACAGGAAATGACTGCATACACGCGGGAAACTGGAGCACCGATCCAGCTTAAACACTCCTGTTTCTGCAGCAGCAAAATGGTGTTGGGAGACATTTCCCAACTAAACAGCAGTAGTCAACCAACTCGCACACATCAACAGAGTGAACGGGAGAACAGGGTCACAGAAGTGCCAGTGTCCTTGTGAGATCCCAGCTGACAGACTGCCCTTTCTAGATTCCAGACTTACCCTGCACAGAAACCAACATAAACAGATCTGTTGATCTCCAGTCAACCCAAGACAAAGAGGGTATACAAATCTTAAAAGTTAAATCAAACTGATATATGGCCAATAATTTTAATAATAATAACAATAATAATAATAATAATAATAATAATAATATTGATAACAATGATGAAGATGGTGATAATCATTATCCAATTCATCATCATTATAATAATGATAATACTAATAATCATAATAATAATAATTGATAATGATAGTAATAATAACAACAACAACAATAACAATATTAATAATAATAATAATAATAATAATAATAATAATAATAATAATAATAATAATGATAATGATAATGATAATGATAATGATAATGACAATGATAATGATAATGATAATAAAAATAATAATAATAATAATAATAATAATAATAATAATAATAATAATAATAATAATAGTAATAATAATAATAGTAGTAATAATAATAATAATAATAATAATAATAATAATAATAATAATAATAATAATAATAATAATAATAATAATAATAATAATAATAATAATAATAATAATAACAATAACAATAACAATATTAATAATAACAATCTAATAATAATAATAATAATAATAATAATAATAATAATAATAATAATAATAATAATAATAATAATAATAATAATAACGATCATTATATTATTATTATTATTATTATTATTTTTATTATTACTATTACTATTACTATTACTATTACTATTACTATTACTATTACTATTACTATTACTATTACTATTACTATTACTATTACTATTAGTATTAGTATTAGTATTAGCATTAGCATTAGTATTAGCATTAGCATTAGCATTAGTATTAGTATTAGTATTAGTATTAGTATTAGTATTAGTATTAGCATTAGCATTAGTATTAGTATTAGTATTAGCATTAGCATTAGTATTAGTATTAGTATTAGTATTAGTATTAGTATTAGTATTAGTATTAGTATTACTATTACTATTACTATTACTATTACTATTATTATTATTATTATTATTATTATTGTTAATATTATTATTATTATTATTATTATTATTATTATTATTATTATTATTATTATTATTATCATTATTATTATTATTATTATTATTATTATTATTATTATTATTATAACAATAACAATAACAACAACAACAACAATAATAATAATGATGATAATGATAGTAACAGTAATACTAGTGAAAATGATCATCATCATCATTCAAGCTATTAATAGTATTATCATCATCAATAATAATAGAAAAAATACATTAAAAAAATTAAATAATAATAACAATAATAATCATATCAACATCGCCACCAGGGACATGTACTGAGCACTGTCTTTAGTTCTGCGAATTTTGTTTTCCCATAGGCCTAGATGACACTCTAAGCACTCAGTCATCAGGAAGGCAATTCGTAAGGCCTGGATTTCCCTATGCCTTGTTTGTTTGTTTGTTTGTTTTTCTTAATTCTAATGACATTAAGATTGTTGTTATCATTACTAAAATTATGATTATTTCAATGTCATGTAAATATTAATAGCAGCGAAAAATACAAACATATAGCTATTCCCTAAAGTAAAGGAAAAGCAAAATAAAAATTAAGATTGGGAGGATGACTAGTAATTGACTCGTTGGTGACTCAGCTCTCGTGGAGCCACCTATGAGTGAGTCAGATCAACAAATCAGAATTAGAGGGGACGCGGCTTGCTCTTCCATTCCAACCCCGGCGGCACTGGCTTAATACTGGCATTAGTAACCATAATATAAATGATGATCATGATTATGACAATAATTTTCAATGGCGACAATGTTGTTAATAAAGAGAATAAAGAAAGTACTTTTATAATAATATTAAAACGAACCCTAAACCCTGCCTGTCAAAAACTAACCCTCAATTAACCTACTCTCTGCAACAGTAGCATTATATGTCGATTGCATG
Source organism: Penaeus chinensis (assembly GCF_019202785.1). Lineage (NCBI taxonomy): Eukaryota > Metazoa > Arthropoda > Malacostraca > Decapoda > Penaeidae > Penaeus > Penaeus chinensis. The sequence continues at coordinate 1,822,839 of NC_061856.1, read as the reverse complement.
CTGCTGGTATTTAGCTTAACAATTGTTCTACTCTAACAATTCAACTTTCAGAGCAAAAAATGGCAACATTTTGCACATTTGTGCAAGCCTAGTAATATATTTGAATTATCTAAGCCTAGCAACACTCCAAGCAGACTGAGTATTTATCTTTGCACAAAAACAAGCAAGCCAGGGATGACTGGTCTAAACCATTACCTGTACCGTTTTATTTTCCATCTAAATGAAACTTATTAAAAAATCATTCTCTATTTTTTAAAACTCTAAAGCTCCAACAATATTCAAACTGTGAAAACACACGAAAGGGAGAGCTATCACCGAAGAAAGAGAGTCACAATCTTCAAGCAACTCAGTGCAGGAGATGAACTAAAAGCGAACAACCTCAGAACCAGCCAAGGCAAGATGAGCGGCAATGGAGGAGGGAAGAGGGCCCTGGCCTACCTGCTGCATCACATCCAAGCAGGTTTAATCGGGATAATATTAAAGTGTGAAACTAATGTCTAACGTGTTAACTTCAGATCATAGAATTTGGTAACCAGTGCTGTTATGAATAAAAAAATATACTTCACAAAAAAAGTATAAAATAAAGACTATAACAAAAAATAAAACCAAATTTTTAAATTTCATATTGTGATTTTTCTTCCACCTTGAAATTAGCTTTACCTGAGCTGGTGTGTAATAATAACTCCATCTTAATTAAAATTTACAATTTCTACCTCATCTCAATTATGCTTATCTACACACAGCATGGAAAGAGTTTATCTTTCTTCCATGTGATTGAGCCAGGTTTACCAGAATATTTTCTATTTTTAATTTAGCCCAGTACATTCTTAATAAATCTACCATATTTACAATGTATATCACCAGTATATCTGTAGTAAATATCACAATTTAGAGGAATAAAAGGCAAATATTCATAATTTAGATATCTAAAAGGATTGTCCCATCAATAGTGAATTCCAAAACATTCCTTACTTTAATCAAAATAAAATAAGGACAATAATTAATTAATAAACTTAATAAAAACAATAATCAAATAGCTTTTCCAATAGTCTTGATTGTGATACATATAAAATTGACCTTCACTTCTACTACAATCCATTACTGTCAGAGACCACCATATATATACCTTAGCAACAGTGAGGTATGTATAGCATGTTAGAGGTTATCAAGTGGAAGTACAGACCTTGTGATAGATCCTGTCAAGTGGTTACTGTGGTCTACGCACTTTTGGCATTCCAACAAGAGGCCACACACCTCCAAAACACTGGCTCCTAACAAGTAGGGTCATAACCCCAGGAGGTCACAAAGCCTTCAGAAAATATTTTGTATTTCTCAAGATTTGTCTGCATTTATATATTTTTTTTTATTCTATGAATCCATGTAGAATGAAAAATTATAAATGGAATATCTGGTCAAGGGACTGCAGATGTGCCAGAGGTTTGAGAAAGAGATCACGAACTTACACACGTTGGACACCACTGCTATAAAATCACAGGTCTGGCAGGTTAGAACTTAGATTAGGATTTTTTCCAATGATAGTTCACCAGAGCGGTACAAACTGTACACATGCAGGTAAATTCCACTTTTTTTCTATTCTTTTTTTATTACATACTTTTTAAACATAACTTCTTTATTTCTAGAATTACCACAGATGAAATATGTCTTGGAATGCTTCAATCTATCCTTCCTATACAGTATTTAAAAATATAAATTCTAAGTCAAAAACTACAAAATAAATATTTAAATAAAATTCATAATTTTCCTTCTACATTAGAAACTTCAAATAAACAAAGTAAACTTTCCTCATTGCCTAATTCCTCTAAATATTGCTCTTTCATCACCATTTGTTACGAAGAGCAACGCGCCTCCAGAGACGAAGCCTAAAATCCAGGATAACATGCGAACACAAAATCCAAACCGAACCTTCCCTACCTTCTATTTATTTCCTTGACAGGGACAAGCTCCCCTGTATCCCCCTTTATCAATACTTTGTGCAAACTTACAGAAAACACGACATTAAGAACTATGGCTGTGTGAGGGTGTTGTGGACAAGCAGATGGTATTTTTGTCATTTCCTGGTAAATATGAGGCCACTGCAGATGTACCTGCTTCCTATTCTATTTCTAACGCACCATAAAATGATAGTATCCAATCCCCTCTATCTCCGTGCGTCGCTCTCAGTGACATTAGCCCATCACCATAACCTAGATCCACTAACCGAACCATCAATTAATTAAGCTGTCACCTTCTACCGTCTGCAGAAACCCTTAAAACTACGCCGGACTATTTAAAGTTTAAGACTCGGATCACATTTCGAACATTTATTTTCTTCTGCTTTACGGTGGTTAGTTAGGACCAAGGATGCTTAAATCAGAGATGAAGATGTCATAAAACAGGCAGCCGAGAAAGAAATGATGGAGGAAATGAGCGATAAACACGACCTCAAAATCAGAAATAAAGGGACAAAACCAAAAATAAACAAATATGACCAAAATCCACTCGTAAACTGACACTTGAGCCTTCTTACCTTTCGTCCACATAAGAAGAGGCACGACACCCCAAATATCCCCCCAACGCTGAGCAAACCGACCCCCCCAAGTGCCAGGCCCGCAGCCCCCCCGGGAAACAGCCATAAAGCGAAAAAGAATGCAAATCTGCAGACTGCAACGCCTGGAGCTCGGCCTGGAGAGACAGCATCTCGGGACACGCCACTGACCCTCCTCTCGCCTCGCCTCTCTCTTATCAAAACCCCTTTTGTCACCTCCACCGCACCCTTGAATCACTCTAGACTCACTTGGGAATAAACTTTAGGCTCCTCGTGGATTTAATGAGAGAGAAATGGGAGTTTGAACATGTAAACAAACAATCTTTTGCTCTTGTTGCCTCACGCACAGCTGACAGTGACGTCATCAACGCGTCACAGAAAATGGGAAATTTCTCTCTGATTTTACATATATTTTCCCTTAAATTGCAATAAACCATTCGCAAGAGCTAAATGCCTGTATCAGACATCAATGGTATTTTAATAAGAAATCAAAGATCTTATTTATCTATTTATTGGTTGATAATTTTGTGATTTTCTGCGTTTTATATGAACTTTTATGTGAACAAACTCCAACCGGCATTTCTGTGACACTTGAAAACAAAATTGAAAAGGGAAAATAATTTGTAAGTTTTGGAGTTTTACAGAAATAAAATCATATTTACCTATTTGAGACACTGAATAAGCCCTGGTAATGATAATAACAATAATGATAATGATGATAAAAAAAATTATGATGATTATAATAGTGAAAATTATATTAATGATGATAATGATAGTAATAATAGTAATAATAATAATGATAGTAATGATAATGATAATAACAATAATAACAATAATAATGATAATGATAATGATAATAATCATAATCATAATCATAATCTTAATCATGATAATCATAATGATAATAATGATAGTAATAACAATAATAATGATAGTAATAACAATAATAACACAACAATAATAACAACAGTCATGAAAATAACAGTAACAATAGTAATAGTAATGCTAATATTATCATTATTATTATTGTTCTTATTATTATCATTATCATTATCCTTTAGAAGCAAAATTAAACAGTATGTCACACCAAGAATATTCAATGTAACGAATGGAATCAAACTAAATTATTAATAATTATTATTACTATTATTACTATTATTATTATTATTATTATTATTATTATTATTATTATTATTATTATCATCATCATCATTATCATTATTATTATTAGCAAAATTATCATATTATCATTATTATTATTTTATTACTATCATCATTATCACTATTATTATTGTTATACAAAATGTCATTATTATTATCGGTATGATTATCACTATTAATAACATTATTATTTTTAATTATTTTATGATTATGAATATAATTATTATTATAAATATTATCTTTATCATTATCATCTCCCTTATTATTCTCATTATCAATGTTATTCTTCTCATCATTATTCTCATTATTATTATTATCCATCGGATCATTATTTTCATTATTTATAGTGGTTTTTGTATCGCTGTTGCGGTGGTAGTAATAGCAGTAATACTAATTTGTCAGGCACTTGATACCACTGCTGTCCACCAATGTGTCAGGGTTTGGTTGACTGAAACTCACGATCTGGTTGCACTGTTTATTGGTGCTGAGTGTTGGCGGTCGCGGAGCCTGGACGGAGGTTCCAGCGGCCGGCTTGTGCAGAAGTACCCCCGGGCAGCGGTTAGGCCCGGTGAGGCAGGGCCTGGAGAGCGGCCCCGGGAGAAGGCCGCGTCCGAGCGAGACCGTGACTCGAAGGAGAGGGATTCCATGGGTCAACGGGCGTAACATTGAAGGCTTCTGACCACTCAGACCGCTTGGCACCTATTATTATTATTATTATTTTTATTATTATTATCATGATCATCATCATCGTTATTACCATTAACATGATCCATATAGTTCTATTATTATTATTATCGCAATGATATTTCTCAGTATGATCTTTTATTAGCAATATAAATAGCAAAATAAATATATATATATAATAATAATTAATAATAATAATAATAATAATAATAATAATAATAATAATAATAATAATAATAATAATAATAATATTAATGATAATAATAATAATGAATTTCGAATGGAAAAAAGTCAACATCCAAAAGCCAGTCAGAGAAGCGGACAAGAGCATGGATACTGCGCCCCCTTCCTCCTCCTCCTTCTTCTTCTTCTTCTTCTTTTTCTTCCTCCTCCTCCTCCTCCTCCTCCTCCTCCTCCTCCTCCTCCTTCTCCTCCTCCTCCTCCTCCTCCTCCTCCTTCCTCCTCTTCTTCTTCTTCCCCGTGAGAATGGTACACTTGTGGGTGATGAGCCTCAGTCCTCTGATGCGATTACGAGGTGATTGCAAATACCTTCTGGCTCTTCCTTGCTGGCAAATTAATTAATTAATTAATCATTTCATTTAGTTATATTACATTTGTTACAAAGGTGTTGATACACTTTCAGTCTGAAGATCAAGAAGTACCAGGTAGCGGAAAGGACTTGATTCACCGAGACTATGGCCGTGCCCTCTATCTTGGTCTGACCGAATTCACGTTCGTGAAATTGACGAGAAGAATAACTAGCCATCCAGAGCCCTGAAGGAAGGCACCGACAGAGAGGGTCATTACGATATCAGCTTTCCGGGAAATATCACAACCTTCATGGATGGCTCAGTTGCTCCTTCCATTCCCTCCACAGGCGCCGGAGTTGCAAGAAGGTACGAAGCTTCGTCCATGCGGGTCTCGAACTCCTCATGATTGTAGACGGAGGATGTTGCCATCATGGAAGACCTCTAACTCGTGCGTTCCTGAAGATGACTTTATTGATACTCGGCTGTCGTGAATCCAGGGCAGTCGTGGGCAGCTTGCATCACAGCATGCACCATAATATCTAATATGCACTTGTTATGGTGCTCCTCTCCTTAGTACAGTATTAGACAAGGCTGATGTGTCATTTTAAACAGGGTCCCCAGACACATCGGTATTAATGGAACCGAACTTGCTGACTGACTGATTGGGAGTGCGTCAAAGGGAACAGCCAGTTTTTGGTATGAACTCCTCGCAACACCAATCAGGACTTTTAGGGGAGTTGAGGGGCAGCTGCGGCACACTGAAAACTGGCAAGTGTTGTGCAGCACACTGAAAACAGACAGACAGGCATCGGAAATCACCAACAGTCTGGGCGATCTCGGGAGGTGCCGAGGTCATCTTTCAGAGCATAAGACTGGCAACCATCGTTCATGGCAAGTCACAGGCAGGATTCGCCATAATGAGGAGTACTGTTATGAGCACAGTATTGCACCAGATACCATCCTGCTGCACTGCCCGCATCGATCAAACAACAGGACTTATTTAGACCGTGGGCCAGGGAACGTGGAAGACCGTCGCTGGATTGGTGAGATGATTAGACTGTCGCTTAATTTGAAGACGCTGCCGTACCGAAAAGCGGAAAGAGAGGTAAGCCGCGCGAAGCCCATTTTCGCAAAAATCACGGAACTAAACAGATGTTACTGGAAGTATCATTATATCTGTCCTTACACTGCCATTGCCAGCATCAATATAATTTGATGGCAGATATCATCACCCATCCCTTTATCATAACGACTATCACTTAGTATAAACTATAGTGCTGTTATTATTGTAAATTCCCTCTCGACGTAAGTACGCTAAATTCAAGGGTAACAGTGAGCCCCTTTCCGCCATCAATGGGACACAGAGCAACCGATGAACTGGTCAGCCGTCCATTGGTTTCCTTCCACTGATTCCCGCAGCCTAGTGGACTCTTCCCTCATCAATAAACTTCCTGATTTCAGCTTTTAAAAATATTTACCACAAGCAGATACCCTCCTCGCTACCCACATCCTCCAGATATTACTTTATGCTCGTCACCTTTCTCACAATCCATCTGACCCGACCTGACCTCTTTCACTTTTGATTCCTTGTATGTTTTTTTTTTTTCTGTTCCTTTCCCCACTTATTTCGTCCTTCTCTTGAATACTGAGCTTCGTCGGGTCTGGAATCAAATAGAGTAGTTCTTTTTTATGTTCGTGCATATTTAAGAATGTTCAGTTTAAAAAAGTCGATTTATTTATCCATTTGATGCATATTTTTTGTGAATGAAAACTTTCCAGAATCCGAACTTCATGATTCTTTTATGGATATTACATACAAACTATTTTATATTTTATGAGCAAGCCCTTTCACTTTCACACACACGCACACACACACAGACGCACACTCACATGCACACACACACACACACACACACACGCATAAACACACACACACACACACACACACACACACACACACACACACACACACACACACACACACACACACACACACACACACACACACGCACCTAGGGCTAAGCGAAGACCACAGTGATGGATTGTATCAAGATGGGCAAGGAGAGAAGTTGAGGCAGAGGAGTAGATATGGCATCCATAATCAAGAGTGGAGAGGATCAAGGTGACATGAAGATGAAGGAGAGTTTTGCGATCTGAGCCCCAGGACATATGGGATAGCGTCTGTAAGATTCGAAGACGGCGGCGGGCTTTTTCTTTAATGTAAAGGATATGGTTTCGCCAGGACAGTTTTAAGTCAAAATTGACGCCTAGGAATTTGCTAGAGGAACGGTGTTGGAGTGGAGTACCACATAAGAAAAGTGGAGGTTGGGGACCTACACGTGCGCGAGAGAAAAGGATGGAGAAAGATTTGGAAGTAGAAAAGCGGAAGCCATGGTTTGTGGCCCAGGAAGATACTAATGATATTGCAGATTGAAGAAATTGGTAGATATTTGGTATGGATGTGCCAGAGGCATAGATAGTTAAATCATCAACATATAGTGATGACTAGGCTCTTGGTGGTAGAACTGAGACAATGTAATTTACAGCAAGAAGGAATAAAGTGGTACTGAGCACACTGCCTTGTGGGACGCCTTCGATTTGAGGAAAGAAGGATGATGTGGCGATTACTGTTCCAGGCTGCACGTTTTAAGCGAAGTTCTTTAGTGCAATCAGAATTCCACCAAGGAACACATTTGGAGGTATAGGGTCTTGAGGTTCGAGGAATAGCTGTATGGGCAGCTCTTAGGACTGTAGTTGTGAAAGATTGTATCATATCTGAAATGGATGAGAGGGAGGATGGAGTAATATGAATAGCAGAGAGTGGAGTGGGAAAGTACGCCTGTCGGCTCTATCAAAGCACCAGCGTGGGGAGTTAGGAAGTGGTACATATGAAGTAAGAGAAAGGAGAACTGGAAAGTGGTCACTATAGGGAAAGTGGTCTAGAACTGACCAATGGAAATCTAAATGAAGAGAAGGGGAGCATAGAGAGAGGTCAATGCATGAACAAGATTGCGTGCGTGTATCACAGTGTGTGGGGCGATCTGAATTAAGAATAATAAGGTCAGCTGTGGAGAGGGAGCGTTCTAGGGATCGGCCACGGGAGGTGGTGATATAATCACCCCAAAGAGTGTGGCGGCAGTTGAAATCACCAACTATGAGGAAAGGTGGTTGGAGTTGGGAAATTAGATTTTCAAAAGCAACAAAGTCAATGGGGTGGAAAGGGGAGAAGTAGACTGAAATGACTGTGATCTAGCGGCGAAGATAGATGCGAAAAACTGAGCAAGGGACAGTGGTTTGAAAGGGAGGTATGACATAAGGTGTTTTCAGGTTGATAAGTATAGACGAGATATAGAGGGAGTGTGGGGAAGAGACAAAAGGATAATTAGGGATTGGTATAGGAGGATATGTAAGAAAAGTTTCTTGAAGGCATATGATGGATGGGTTATAAGAAGAAAGGATATGACGAAGCTCGGTCTGTGAGAACGGAAACCGCGAATATTACAATGAATGATAGTTATTCTTTCGTTGATTTATGGGTGATAACGATTGCAGTACGTGTTGGAGAATTTGAAGGGGAAGGAGCTAGAGGGTGGGATAAGGAATGAGAGGGGGGAGGTGGTGTTGAATCAGGAGGGGTATTAGGAGGTGGAGGGTCTGGGGAAGGAGATAGTTGTGATATAAGGGATTTACGTGTGTATCCAGGAAGGAGTGGAAGGGATAGAGGGGATGGCGGGAGGGTTAATGTAGGTGGAGCTGGAGTAGGGGGAGGCTGTGTTGGGAGGGGGTAGGACGACAGGGTGTAGGAAGGATATGAGTAGGAGGAGGATGGATATCGGGTGTGGAGGGAACGAGAGTTGTAGAATTAGAAGGTGGATGAGGGGTTTCAGTGTTAGTTTGAGACTCGAGTATATAGTTTTGAATATCTTCAAGAGTTTCTGTAATGGAGTTGGTTGGGGAGTTTTGTGAGACAAATGTTTTCTTGTGAGGGGGAGAAGAGAAGACTAGTGTCTGAAGAGTAGGGGCAAAGGAAGGTGGTGATTGTGTGGTAGGGGAAGAGGGGGTGGAACGTTTAGTCTGTCTGTTGCGGGTAGTGCGGGGAGGGAGAGGGGAAGGTGTTGGGGCTGTAGTAGAGATAGGAGTGTCTGGATTTAGGATGGCAAAAGAATTTGACTGAGGAAGGTAGGAGGTAGAAGAGGGGAAGTTAGATGGAGGAGGGATAGGTTTAGGGGAGGGTGTAGGAGTGAGCAACATTACTGGAGTAGGGAGTAAGAGAAAAAACCTCGTCGACGTGCTTCCTGTCTGGCTTCACGTAGAGTGAGTCCAAGTCTGAATCTGCGAGTTGCTACCTCAGACTCAAATTTGTAGGTGGGGCAGCCTCTATAAAATACATGATGGGGCCGCCACAGTTGGCACATGTGCGTGATTGTGCAGAGCAGTTTGATCGGGTATGGCCAGGTTGGGCAATTAGTGGGCATCTGGCTGTGGAACGGCAATGTTTGGCAGGATGTCCTAAACGCCAACAATTTTGGCACTGATGAGGAGGTTGATATGGCCGGACAGGGAGGGATTCTCCAACGATGTATACATTAAAGGGAAGGTCATGTCTACAGAAAGTAATTTTGGCAATGTTAGTGGGTTTCTTACGATGACCTCTGGGAGGAATGGAGTAGCATTGTATTGATACCGCATAATAGTCCTTCTCCACAATCTGACAGAAGGAGAGGGAGAGGGAGAGGGAGAGAGAGGGAGAGAGAGGGAGGGAGGGAGGGAGAGGGAGGAAGGGAGAGGGAGAGGGAGAGGGAGAGGGAGAGGGAGAGGGAGAGGGAGAGAGAGGGAGGGAGAGGAAGGGAGAGGGAGGGAGGGAGAGGAAGGGAGAGGGAGGCAGGGAGAGGGAGGGAGGGAGAGGAAGGGAGAGGGAGGGAGGGAGAGGAAGGGAGAGGGAGGCAGGGAGAGGGAGGGAGGGAGAGGAAGGGAGAGGGAGGCAGGGAGAGGGAGGATGTACAATATACATAGGAAACAGTAAATGTTTGATGAAATAAGAGGTATAGGCACAGTTTAATATATAATCTTCATTAAAACAGCCACATCACAAGTTAACATCATAGTTTACATCACATACATTAATGCAAATATAGTCTAAGAATCATTTAAACTGCAATCATCTTCGGAAACAAAACATGATTATTGAAACACACCTTTTCAACAAGTATTTTATTTTTTTTTCTTATTATAACAACTATGCTCGCACATAATTCCAAAGACAGTTATTAGTTTCATATAAACATAATTCTATGGAATGATTCTATATACTGTGAATGTGAGGATGGAAAGCGAAAGCAGAGAAGGTAATAAGAATAGTTTTTTTACATATTAAAAATATAGACAAACAAGAATGTTGAAAAATACTTCTTCCATTTGAGCAAAATGTCTTATCTACAAATGAAGAAAAATATATACTCAGCTCTCTTGTCAAGTTGCAAAAATATATTATTTGAAACCCTTATGTTTCATTCATTATTTCTCTCATATAATATTTTTTCTGCGAAGAATTTCGGTAACATGGAATGCGTAACACTTGTTTATGTTAGCTTTTGCGTCTGATTGTCAGGTCACTATATGCACAAAATGCATACATATCACATTTTAAGACAATGATTTTGCATTTCCAAATCTGACAGATCAACCTAATGCAAAACTGGAAACCTATTTCCTTACTGTTGAGAGACAAGTAAGCCAAACCACATGTGCACTGACATACAGTATGGTCAATGCACACACATTAATTTAACACACTGTTTTGGATCATGTCAAACTGCAGAAAAGGGTTTCCTGAGCTGCACTTTTCCATATTATCTTACTGATTTCAAATGAATACCTGGCCTGATGAGCAATCATTATTATTGTTCCCAACCAAAGCAACAAAACTCCCCTTGAAAGCAGTCTGTAAAGAATGTTGATGCTGATATTATGGTAGAAAAAGCCACTATATACTAACTATTGTTGTACCTTGAGTTTTCCTGCCACTGTCAGTATTTTCAAGAATAATTTCTATTCATAAATCTTGTATCAGCATAACAAAAGCCAGGTCTAAAGCTGATTGCTTTACATTACTCTGTTGTAGCAATTGTAGAGCCCTGTGCATGAAAAAAATATTTCCAGTTGTGACAAAAGCAAAGCAATGCATCTAAAAGCAGCAATAGTTATGCATCATTACCTCACATTAAATAAAAGAAAAAATAACAATAATACACAAGAGTATATATAACCAACAAAGATGGCTGAAGGGCTCATTCTTAACCACCCTAAACAATATTTTAGATGTGATATTTGGTTCTGTTTATGGGTTTGGTCATTAAGCAGAAATCACCAAATTGAAGCTGTCATCATCGTGGGATGAAGTTCCATTCCCTTGGGTCTGTGTGGCACCAATCTGCAGTGATGCCTCCTGGACTGAGAGTCTGGCTGCCTTGTGGACTTCATTCTCACACCTTGAGAAGTGGAAAGAAATTATTTACATATATCCTATGTGTAACAGGAATCTCATTATTGTACATTTAGTTGTGCAAACACAAATACACACATGTATCCCGTCCCTGTCCCCACACACACACATACGCATATAACAACGCCAACAAAGAGACATAATCCAAAACTAACTGTTGTATGCGATGTGTTGTGTTTTGCAGTTCTCCCAGAAGGCTGATGGTTGACTGAAGGTGGTTAGAACGGGTATCTAACAGGCTCTCCAAGTCTTTCAGAAGGGAAACTTGGTCGGTCAAAGCATCTGACAGTTGATCTGCAAATAACATATATGCAAGAATAGATAGGGCCATCATCAGTATATGTCAGCATAAATTTTATTTCTAATGGATTTTTAAAACTTGTAAGTATACAAAGAACATGCAAACACATTTGAAAATTTGCATCTAAACCTAAAGAAAAGTATGTGTACAATTTATGTTTTATGAATATTTGACAAAGTTTTAGCCTGAAAGGATATGTGGCCCCTCTGCATACAGGAAGACCAGCAGAATGAACATGCGGAAAGCAACAGGTGGGAATACCCATGAGGCAAAAGTCACTTAGCTGGCATTGCTGAGTGACAACCCTTCACATACCCTTTATGTCTGACTCCACGCAAGTCATTTGTATTCCAGATAATACATTTCAAGTTAAGCATATATGTAATTTAACCATAGTGTGCTTTCAGAGCAACTCCTCACCATTGAATTTAATTTTCTATCCATTCATACACTTCCTAATATTTTTAAGACCTTGGGTTTGGGGAAGATGCATCTTTTTCACTCACATTTACATGTCTTAGGAGTCGGTTGAAGAAATCACAAACTTTGCAAACTGATTCAACCATGCACTACCTTAAGCAACAAAGTATTTTCAGGTGTTACTTTGGTGTGAGAAGTGAGTGAGACTATTGTCAACTGATGTAACATTCACCTTACTTCATATAGTTCTGGTGAAGAATTTATCAAAACGCATCTATTTCCTTTCTTCCCTTGAGGTTCTTCATACCTGTTTATACCTTTCCAACACTCTTACCTCGGTACTGCTTGTGGTTCTCGGGTACATAGAGGTTATCCATCTTAACCTGGTGTAGAGATTTTTCTAATTCTCGGCTCATTGTCTGCATGGCTTCTTCACTGGCTGGAAGGGCATCTAAGGAATGGAAACATGGAGGGAAAAATAAGAAATATGGGACACCCTTACGATTGCCCAAATACAACATTTGGGCAATTGAGCATGATCAAAGTTGCTTCATAAAAAATGATAAATAAATAAATAAAAATAATGCTTTAAAATAAAACGGTTAGATAAAATACAGTGGCAACAAAACACCTACCGATGAGCCTCTGAAGTAACTCTGTTTGGTTCTGCCTTGCCTCTGCAACATGCTGGTGGTGAACAACTATCTCAGTCATCTGCCTGCGCTCACTCAGCTCCTTCTGTTTCTCACTGATCAGCTGCTCCAAGAACATTATTTGTGTCTGGAAGCAAGAGTATTAATATTACTACTCTTTCTTCTGACTGCTGGTATTATGAGATTCAATTACTGGCAGCAGAAAAAGCACTCTCCAGATTCTATGTAAATTAAGGTGTATATATCTCAAACCTGACAAATACACAATTACATTTCACTTTTTTTTCTTGTAATTAAATTTCTTTTACTAATCTAAATGGGAATAAATATATTAACACCTTTAGCCATGGTATAAACACAAATATCATATAAAAGACCTCGGCATCCTTGATCTGATCTTGGAAGACACTCTTGCTGGAAAGGTTCACTTGCGTCCACTGCATATAACGCAGGTATTCCAGCTCCAGTTCCTCTGCTGTTACTTCATGCATGCTGCAGTCATTGCTGTCTTGCTGTTGGGATTCAGAATAATACTGTTAAAGCACAGTATTTACATAAATTTCTAATTTTCTCGTTTCCTTTTCTAAAACAGGTCTATATTATATATGGTAACACAGATGGTCCTCCCTAATGACACAAAGTCAAAATTACAATATAGAAAATCATGGCAAATTTAATATGAAGATATTAGACCATTTTCTTTAAAGGAACTTCTCTTGAACTATATTTCTATGCCATTGAGAATTACATAGCTGAACAAGTATTTCACTTACCGTGGAGTCTTTTTCACTGACAGACGACAAAACAGTAGTGTCACCACTCCTGTTCTCATTGCTCACACTGTCCAGTCTAATAGCGGATATGTCAGGGAGCTCAGGCAAGGTCACACACGTCAAATCTAGGTTACGACCACCTGGTGCCATTCCACCTACCAGCGTTGTGCTGTGGAATTTAAGTTAGGTGAACTTAAAATCTCAGGTAAGTCTACTGAAGTCCAGAAGTTGAAATTCTATTGTGGAGAGTTTGGGAACCATTTATAATCTTACTAATTATCAAAAATAATGCAAAACTTCACATCAGTCTGCCTTACCTAAAAACATTACTTGAGTCCTCCTTGTGTGTTTTGTCCCCAAGGACTGTTGCATTGAGGACTGTGGAATGCAGCTTGTGTCTGTTAGCTCGCACAGCCATGGGTTTTGAAGGCCGTGTCATCCCTGTGGGCCCGTGGCTTGCAATATTAGTTGCTGACTGGCTGACCTGCGTACGTGGACTAGACTTATTTGTGGCACGACTGGGCAAGACCCCTGTCTTTGCAATATTTACTGTTGAGCGGCTGATTGGCCCACTCGCTGCTGGTGCCATGGATGCTCTGTTTGCGGAGGAGGAGGTACTGTAAATATGTTGCCTATGGTTCTCTTTTAATAACAAATATACAAGTAATTAATGCGTATATCATCCAGTGCATTCATAAGAGGAAAAAATAACACACTTCCATAGCAAGGTAGAAAAACTGAATGTTCATCAAAGACCAAATCCCCAAGACAAGAATGGACATATACAGGCCCTGGTACAATTCATAATAAGGTAACACAGAAAAAGTTTAATTATATACTAGGCTACATAAAAAGATGGATGATTCGACCAATTTCCAAATAAGGAATGAAAAGGGATGAAGAAAAAGGGTAAAGAATGTAGCAGAAAGAATGCCATATATCTAGGATAAACAATTCCATATTTCAAGCTGGTATGCCAAGAATACATTATCAAATACTAACAGAATAACACCAAAGAAGAAAGAAAACAACAGACAGTCCTACCCAGAGGACCAAGTACCCAAGCAAGAGACGTACCTGACTGGCCTCCCCTTGGTGGGTCCCTTGTTCCCAGCAACGAAAGTCGAGGACCCGCCAACAAGGGTGGTGTTCAGGCAGCCGTTCCTACTACTGGGACTGCCCAGGCTGCTGCTGTTGTTCGACCCATTCCTGCTGCCGCTGCTGCTGTTCCCACTGTTGTTCTTTGCTGCAGCTGCAGCCGCCTTGAAGCGGGACTGGACCACTCGCAAGGGGGGCTTCTTCTTGACCCGCTCATTGCTGCAAGGGAGGGGGTCAGCTTCATGAGCCCATTCAGTGTCTCCCCTCTCGTAGCTGCCTTTTCTTTATGATACTCTGTTCTTCTAGAAGAATCAGAATCTGCATCTTCTTTACACTTAAAAATATTGTATACTGTTTTTTTTTTTTTTTATTATTCTGATTATCTTAAAATTGATTAATCAGGAGTAAATTAAAAAGATAAAAATGACCAAACAGGATAAACAAAGTAAAAAAACATATCAACATACTCAAAATAACCTTACAGAAAAGGAAAAGAATAGTGAAGAGAAAATTCAGTGATTAA
>NC_061856.1:1790543-1792549 GCF_019202785.1 Penaeus chinensis | reverse complement strand
AGCAGTTCCACGCTCTCCAGAAATTGACTGCACGCGTTCCCCCCGAGAGACTCTCCAGTATACATCCGAGGAAGGAGATGCGGCGCGGACACGGATTGTGTAAACGAGACAATAATATTCCATGCAGTGTTGCAAAACGCGCGGAGCAGGATGAACAAGTGATGCAAGGAAAATCAATACTTTGGGATTCGGATTTATTCGAGCGAGAGTGTATATATATATATATATATATATATATATATATATATATATATCTACGCACATTGTTCCAACAAAACACTAGGTTATGTTTTTTTCTAACATAAGGTTTTGAAATGTTAAGTATTTTTTCACTTAAAAAGTCAAATAGATAGAGAAAGGGGGAGGGTGTAAAATATAAAGTCAATGTTAAGAAAGAAAAACTGAAAGGAAAAATTGAGAGAAGGAAATAAAAATGACAAAAAAAATAAATAGAATGTAAGAAAGAAAAATGAAAGACAAAGAAAAAATGATAAAAACAAACAGAAAGCAAAAAAGAAAAGAAAAAAAAAGAAAGAGAAAAAAGAAAAAGAAATAAAGAGAAAGGAAGCAAGTAAGAATTGAGAGACAACAGAGAAAGAAAGAACGAGGAAAGAAAGAAAGAAAGACAAAAAAAAAACACAAAAAAAAACACACAAGAAAATAAAACGACGTAAAGAAAACGGAGGAAGACGAGGGGGGTCTTGTGTGTCTTCTGTCTTGTATGCGGTCTGTCTCGTGTGTCTTCTGTCCTGGTGTCTTGCTTACCCGTGTCTTCCCCTCGTTTGCGGGGACGCAGGGGCCAGCGAGACCGAAGCTCCTGTTCCGGTAGAGTAATTGTTTCTGACGCATGCCTTGTGTGGTGTCATGCCTGGCAGCGTCTGTCATTAATAAGATACGCGAGCACAAAGACTTCTGACCAAAGCTTATGTCAGGAAATAGAGATAACAATTCAAGAGCGTGGGATTGATGAAACGTCAAATTGAGTCATCAGATTAAATGGAACGCGTTTGGAAATAGATTCAATAGATTAGAAACCTTTGCTACGCTTTATCAATTATATTTGTTCATCAAAGTGAGTAAAAATAAGTGGTTCAATTCAGTTTCCATCATTTATTCATATTATAGTTGTCATTTTTTTTTACTGTCATTTCAAGTCTTCAGCTATATTTACTGTCGGAAATCGAAACAAAAGGCAAAGGTCAAAACTATTATTAAAATGAAACCAGTAACACATTAAGAAACTGGAATAAAACCCTCCAAAAGAGAATAAATAAAAGCTCCGTCAGTCTCCTCGCGCCCTGGTCCAAACTTGTTATGTTGGGGGGGGGGGGGGGGGGGGTGATGATAACGCTCCTACGGACGTTTGGCTGTGACTCGTGAATATTAATTTGGTATCCGGGAAGTTCGTGTGCTCTTTCTCAACGAACCGGAATGCCACCGATAAAGAGAGAAAGAGAGAGAAAGAAAGAAAGAGGGAACATTTGAAGAGACTGTAGAAACAAGTGAACGTCGCACACAAGAGAGCGTGAGTGATTTGTAATCTTAAAGTTCAAGAGAAAGTATAGTGTAAAGAAAAGTATTCTCTGTTTTTTGTCCTTTTTGAAATTTGGTATTAGGTATTTTTTCTTTTATTATTCATATGCGATCTTTGAACACAGGCCCTTTTTCCCCACAAAAAAAAGAAGTATGGGTTGCGTGACCCCTTTTTGCGGACGTTCCTTCGCCGCTCCTGTTGTGGAAATTTGTTCCTCAAAGGGCCAATTTTCGATCATTCCGATTACTCCTCATTATAAAACGATGTCCTTTCCACCCTAAAAGCCTAAACTATCCCATAGGATACTTTTCCCCCAGAACTTTAACATTACTTTAAAAAATGCTATAGCCTAGGCTCCCAACAGATGTACCCCCCCCCCTCCACTCCTCTCCTCCCTTCCCCCACAGACAATAATCTCAAGATGTCCCTGCGTTAAGGCTTCCTCATGTACTGTACCCTTTGCTTAAGAAAT
>NC_061856.1:1778043-1783043 GCF_019202785.1 Penaeus chinensis | reverse complement strand
CAAGTCTCCTCTTTTTGAAGCCGCTCTTAATATCTTACGTATTCCGGTCTTGTCGCTTTTTATCGTTGCGCACATTACAGTAACAACACATTGCTCTTGCATGTCCTGCTATCCATGTTGTCGTTCACCAGTCCTCATTCGCTGCCAGGTTTTGACTGCTAAATCAAGGTCGTCTTGACAGCAGTACATGTGCGAACAAGCTAGGGTGGATGTCTATAAAAGTACTATACATACTTGTAGACCTTGGCATAGGCATCAAACGAAGATTTTACAGAGCAAACTTCGCCCGAGGGGACTGGGCCTTAGCTTTTCTGTATTTCTTCATTTTGTAGTTTTGAATAACGTTTTTTTATTATTTATTCCTTACTCATTTTACGTGATTATTTGTGACCGATTCATTTCTGTATTCCTCAGACATTCAAAATCATTTTGGGAGCAGCGCCATTGTGCATTTTCTACTAAATTATGTATTGTATCGTCTTCTGATATATAAATAAGCATGTTTTTGAGTTTCAGCAGTAATTTTGCTTTTCTTCGTCATTATATATATTTTGAGAGAAAGCAAAGGAAAATTCTTGCATTCGGCATTCCTTTATACTTGATTTTGAAGTTTTCTTTGAACATTATATCAAACACAAATAAAGTAAGGATTGCAACACTGAAATTAAGAGGAAAAATCCGTTACTCAGTAATACTGATAGCATTTAAACGAACATTGCGTTATCTAATCTTATGTAGATAGTGTCTAGTACGAATACTTTAGAAAATATATATCAAACGATTAAGTGAAGGAATGGGAGGCAGATTGACAATAAAAAAGCAAAAATGGTTTTACACACTGTTTATTCACAAAGTGATTTTTTTTGGTTTATGACAGATTCCCTCCAAATACCGTATATACACAAACATACACACAATCAAACGAAGATATTTACATAATATATTTCAGGAACTGGATACAATCTCTATCTTTACAGACGATTTCCCAAGCACAGGGATTTTGGTCTTTTTTTAGCGATAAGTTGTGCAGTTTACCCTCTTACTAACAACAAGATTTATGTGATAAATCTGTAATGTCTAAAACTTCTCAACAACACATGAAGGCTATAAATATAAAATGACCTTTTCATGTAGTACAGTAAACCAGAAAAAAAAATATCTATATGTACAAACCCAGGAAAACCAAAACCAATTGCATTCAGCACACGATATGTTACCTTTTCATTGCCACTAAACAAATTGTCATTCTGATTGTGAGAACACTTTCTTTTCTACTATTTGTATTTACGAAGCTTTCTCGCACAAGTTAAGCTGTGTGGCCGCGTCGGAAATCCAAAATATCGGCCTTCTTATGGGCGTAAATATGTGTATATATATAAATATATATGTATATATATATGTGTGTATATATATATATATATATATATATATGTGTGTATATATATATATATATATATATATATATATATATGTGTGTATATATATATATATATATATATATATATATATTATATGAAAATGCAAGTTTATCATTCCGATCAGGAGCGTGGCGAATAGGAGAGAATCGTGGTGAAGCGTTAGATTCCCAAAGCCCAAAGGAAATTAACGTAATTTCTATCGAGCCTCGGTCTTCAACAGAAATGCCTTATGATCAAACTCTTTACATCTGAACAGATTAATTACCGGGAATGGAAATATAGCGGCGGCAGATTTCGTGACTACCTTGCCAAAGCGAGGAAGGCGATGAAGACGGCGCATATGGTGAGCGACGAGGCGTGCGGGGCGGCGCCGACGGAGGCCTTGGGCTGAGGGTTGGCGGTGCTCGAGGACGAGGAGCCGGAGGAGGGCGTCTGGGCCTCCGTCGCGTCCCGCCGCCGCCGCTCTTGTCGGTCGAGGTGGTCGTGGGCGTGGTCAGGGTGGGCGTCGTCCCTCGGGTGCTCCGGCCGGAGGCTCGGGTTGTCGCGCGTGAGGATGGCCCAGACGTCCTTTAGGATAGTAAGCTTCGTCCTGTTGCTAGCTTCTGACGCCGAGGCAGCCGTTCGGGGCGTCGTGGGCGGCCGCGTCGGAGCGTAGGCTTCGGCGGTCGTCGGGAAGTCTGACACGGCCAGGATTCGGTTCCGGCCGATGTCAGCGGACAGCCCCTGGTGGCGGAGCAAAGCGGGAGCGACCCTCCTCCTCGGGTCGTCCTGCTGCTGCGGGAGGATCATCTCGGGCGAGAGGTCGGCCGGCAGGGGCGGCGGCGGCACCGTGGTCTTCCGGCTCTGCGGTCGGGTTTGCGGGGAGAACTGCGGCAAGTGCGGCACTCTGTCGGGGATGGGCGGCGGAAGCTCCCCTCGGAAGGGCACCACCTGAGGGCGGTTGGTGATGGAGGCCCCCGTGACGCGATGTCTGGTGGTGAGCTCGGGCGGCGTCGGCAGAGACTCGGGCGCCAGGCGGGTGCCGTCGGAAGTGAAAACCTGAGCAGACTCGGCCACGACCATGTCCTCGCCATCTTTGGAGACAGGGAGGTTGATGATGATGGGGTGCAGGCCCTGGGGACTCACGAACTGTGGGACGGGGACGGGGTGGTTGTCGGGGAGGCTAACGTGAGAGATTATGCGTCGTCTGCTCGGCCTTGGCGTGGCCTGTGGCCGGCCCTGTGGCCTCCTCTGTAGCATGTTCTGTGGTCTTCCTTGTGGCATGTTCTGTGGTCTCCCAAGGCGGTTAACATCCGCGGGCTGCTGGGGGTTGTTAGGGCGCCTTGGTAGTTGTTGTGGAGGGTTGTTAGGGCGTCTTGGTAGTTGTTGTGGAGGGCTGTTAGGGCGTCTTGGTAGTTGTTGTGGAGGGCTGTTAAGGCGTCTTGGCGGTGCTTGAGGAGGGCTGTTAGGGCGCCTTGGTAATTGCTGCTTTTGGGGTGGATTATGGGGCTTTAGGGGGCTGTTAGAGGCGGCACCCCCGAGCAGGGGAACAACAGGCACCATTGGCACCGGCAGAGGCATCGGAGGTGGTTCAAGGCTCTCGCTAAATGGCACTGACGGGTGAAAAACAGGCTCTAAGACATCGCTAGGAAGCTTCCCCTTGTTAAGGCTGATTGAATAGTCATTGTCATTGCTGTCGTCATCGTCGTCTACCTCAATGTGTCTGTGAGCAAACCTAACGTGGCCAGAGGTCCGCGGACCCGCAGGGCGTCGTCGGAAGGGCGGCACAGGCGGCCTCGGGTTCACCCTCACTGGCTGGACGTCGGAAGAGGACACCTCGAAGGCCAGGACGGGGGACGCGGCCTGCTGCCTGACGGGTCGGAAATCGTTCTCGTATACGATCGACGAAGGATCGAAGCCGAAGTTCTGGGCAAAGGAATCTCCAAGGCTGCTCTCCTGAGGCGGGGCGGTGGTGAGGATTCGCGGGGGACTCTTGGGAAGCGGAAGCCGAACCTGCGAAGGGATCTGGCCGGGAAGGCGAGGCAGAGACGGGGCGGTAATGACCTCGGGCTCTCGGGGTTGCTGCGGTCGCTGCTGCGGGTCGAGGGGACGCCTTGGGGGCCCTACAGGTTCAGTGGGCCGCTGTGGGGGTCCCGGAGGGCGTCGAGGAGGCTGCGGAGGCTCTTGGGCCGGTCGCCTGGGAGGGCCTGTGGGTCTGGTGGGGGAGGTCGTGGGCCAAACGCGCTCGGCCATGACGATCACGGGCTTCCTGCGGGGGGGATGGGCGGGTCTGGCTGAGGGAGGCTGTCGCTGTGTCGTCGTCGTCCGCAGAGGAGGTGTGGACTGCCTCTGAGGGGTGGGCGGCCTTGTCGGTGTGGTCGGTCTCTGGGGCAAAGGTCGTCGAGTAGGTCGTGTTACCTCTTGGGTCGGTCGTGCGGAGGGCGTCTGTTGGGCGGGTGTGGTGGTTGGCGATTCCAGTGTTGTTGTGGTCTGCGGGGCGGCGGGCTGTTGGGGGGAGGTGGAATGGGGCGAAGGGGGGGGTCCGGCTGGGCGTGAAGCTGTGGACGCGGAGGAAGGCAGAGTTGAGGGCAAGGATGAAGGGGAGGGCGTGGGCGAGGGCAAGGATGGGGAAGATGGCCTGGACTTCGGGGAGGGGGGAGGGGAAGGTCGAGGTCCAGGAGAGGACGGCTTTGCCCCACTCCGGCTGGCGTCCGAGCTGGGGGAGGTCTTCAGCAGGTCGGGGAACTGGTTCCTCAAGGGATGCTTGGGAATCTCATCGAAATTGGGGAACGTCAGATCGCCTTCCTGGGGGCCGAAGAAGCCCGAAGGGTCTTCGCTGAGACCAGCGAAGGCGCTGGCGTTGACCACACTGGTCGGGCTCTTCAGGCTGGGGAGCTTTGGGAAGGTGAAGCCCGGTGCCCCCAGAGGCAGCTTCGGGGGGCGATTGGATGGGCGGGGCCCTCCATTGGCGGGGCGGGGGCGAGGGCGCACGCGGGCAGGCTGCTCTGTGAAGCGGCCCTGGTCTCCGTCGCCAAAGCCCCCCATGTCGAAGGGGAAGCTGTCGAAGCCCGCGGGGAAGTCTTCGGGGAAGTTGGGGAAGGCGAAGTCTCCGGGAAACCTGTGGCCTCCCGGTCTGGCTGGCGGGGTCTCGGGTCGGGCGGAGGGCTTCCGCAAGCCTCCACCGGGGATGCGGTTGAAGCCCTGGGGCAAGCGCTGAGTCTCGGAGTGCACGGAGCCGCCCACTCGCGCGTCTCCTGTCTGGCGCTCGTCATAGTAGTCATAGTAGTCGTAGTCTGTAACGCAGGCCAGGTCAGCACACGAACTATGGCTACACGAACGTAGGTCAGTGGGAGCTGAATCAATGCAAAACTTGTGAATGAGTCAAGACCTAGTTACAAATAATTTGAAATTAGTCGAAGACTATGTGAAATTTTGCAGATCATCTAGTTTCCAAGGGAATAAAAGATGTATAAATATGTGCACCTACAAGCACTTACGAAAATTATGAGCAAATAACTTTTGCTGACACACATACAAAGAAGTGACAGTACACAGAAGACTTGAATAATTTGACAGTTAATCAAGAGAAAACAATCGTTCAAA
>NC_061856.1:1768043-1775543 GCF_019202785.1 Penaeus chinensis | reverse complement strand
GGAGGAGGAGGAGGAGGAGGAGGAGTAGTGAGGTGGCGGTGTAGTATTGCAAGCTGCTGTAGAGTTGTTGCAGCCGTGGCAAGAGATGTTGCAGCCGTGTTATGCAGAGGGTAGAATAAAACACGGAACGGAAAGTGGGGCTGTCCATCACCCAACGGTTTCTTAGAGAGACAAACAAGCTAACAAGCACCAAATGTACAAAAAAAGATAAGTAGATAAAATCTTACAATGTATATATATATGTAAAAAATACAGAGGGGGACAAGACATTATTTGTGATGAAAGAAAACAAAATTAAAACATTACAGAGAGGAATACACAAGGAGAAAACTTAAAATAAAATTTCTTTTCTTGAATTTCAGTTTGAAATGCAGGTAACTGATAACAATTTTTTGTATAAATCCAAACAACAGAAAAATATATATGCAAGGCGATGGGATGGAGGCAAAAACACACACACAAAAAGGGTGTATCCTTGAACTTGAAATATGTCAAGAAAAACACTGAATATCTTTTGGAAATCAAACCACACTGTCTGTTTGAAATGCCTCCACCCTATTCCCGGCAAACAAAGATAAAACGGATTAAAATAAAGTTTTCCCCAAGAACTTAAAGTTTCCTGTTGGCGTGGCTTGTGGGATTCAAGTCCTGCCCAACGACACAAAGTTATGATGCGGAAAAAACTAGGATTTTTTTTTTCTTTTTGAAATGTGAAACGAAGACAAAAATCACAAATCACAGATAGAGGCAATCATTTACAGTTTAAAAAAGGGAGAAAAAAATAGAAGTTGCCTGAGGATAGACTGGCTACTCAGTGAGGGTTTCACGTACACTTTCACACACACAAGCACACGTACACACACACACACACACACACACACACACACACACACACACACACACACCGATTCAGACATACAGTCACATGTACGTCCACAGGCACACATGAGCGAGCCAGGAAACGGAGCTTAATTTGGAACGTCGTTTTTTTTTTTTTTTTAATCTGCAAATCATTATTCGAAACCTTATTCTTCACTCAACACCGTTTTTAATTCCAAAAATCCTGACACTGAAAATTATGGGGTTATAATATAACTTAACAAGATATCTACTTTTTTTTATAATTCAAAATCAAGCTCAGTTTTTAGCCGCATTATCGTAAATTTATATTTATAAAACTCTGGAGACCTAAAACTTAAATCACCTAGTATATATCAACTATCACTTTTTTTTAAGGGCTTGCCTAAAATAAGCCTTTTTATTACATATGTATATCATGAGTTAACCTGAAAGGGTCACAGGCCTAAAATAAAACTTGAAAATAAGAAACCAGAAATTAAATGTTATTTCTTTTGCTGGAATATATAACATGAAAAACAAACAAACAAAAAAACAGCAAAGAACTTAAGGTAATACTGTTGCATCATCAATATCATCTCTCGATGTTTTCCAGCTTTGCAATTGCATATGCCTTAGCCTAGCAACCTCTGCAATGGCCTTCCATTAAACAAGTGTTGGCGGGAAAAAGAGACAGTTTACTAAGAAAAATAAAAAAAAATCTCGCCAAAATCTGCAAAATATATTTTTAAAAATTTTTTTTCTCTCTTTTTATAAATTTTCTAAATCTCGAAATTCTGTCTCCTCGTTCCTCCTCTTGCAAGACGCTCTTCGCAAATACAGTGAAAGGAGAAACACGGGAGAGGAGACAGGGAGATGGGAGGAGGAGATAAAAGGAGGAATGAGGAAGGAGGAGACAAAAGGAGGAATGAGGAAGGAGGAGACAAAAGGAGGAATGAGGAAGGAGGAGAGAAAAGGAGGAATGAGGAAGGAGAAAAACAGTAAGAAAAATCACGAAGGAGGCAAAAGCGAAGAGGAATGGAAGTAGAGAAGGAGAAGAAACTAAAACGTAGATGAAGAAAAGGGAAGTGACACAGGAACGAGGCAAGTAAACATGAAAAAGGGAAACAGAGAACGGAACGGAAGAAGAAATCGAAGAACGTAAATGAGGAACGAAGAAAGCAAAAAAAAAAAAAAAATAATAATAATAATAAAAAAAAAAAATAATAAAGTAATAAAAATAATAAAAATAAAATAAAGGCAAAGAACACAGCGGAGCGAGGCACATGACCGAGGCGCGAGGCAGAGCCCGACCTCGCGACCGGCACGACACAGGAGGAGGGAGATCGAGGAGGGGCATGTTAGGGCGTACCTTCCTGAGGGCCCGGCACCACCACCGGATGCCCGACCGTGCCCGCCGCCTGGAGGGGCTCGAAGTCGCAGGCGTCGACCACGTTGATTTTCCAGCCCAGGTAGCGGTGGGTGTAGCACTGCGGGGGGGAAGGGGGAGGGCGGAGGGGAAGGGGGGAGGGGGGAAGAAGGGAGAGGGGGGAAGAAGGGAGGAGGGGGGAGAAGGGAGGAGGGTGGGGGAGAAGGGAAGAGGGGAGGAGAAGGAAGGAGGGGGAGGGGAGGGGTGGGATGGGGGGGATGGGAAGGAGGGAGAGAAGAAGGGAGGGGAGAAGGGAGAGATAATTGGAGAAGGGGGGAGAGGGAGGTATGGGAAGGAGAGATGGAATGGGAGGATAGGAGGGGGATGATAGGAGGGGGAGGAGGGGGAGGGAGAGAGGAGGGAAGTTATTATTAACTGATAATGACCGCAGTTTTGAGGAGCGAAGAGCAATGCGCAGCCATGTGAGAGTGGTTAGTTGTGTCCGCTCACTATGGCCGCGCTTGGCGACGATTCATTGGCAGCATAAGAAAAACCTTAGTGTATGGTTATTAACATAGGAAATTTATGCAAATACCGTGACACAGTGCCGCATAAACATCAACAAAAGCACATACAACCAATGACGCCTACTCTATAACAAATAAACAACAACAAAAACAGTGACGTACAGAGAAAAAAAATGAAATAAAAACCCCACACCGAGAGAGGTTTAATTGCAAGTTGCATCGAGTTGCAAGAAACGAAAACCGGGTATTGTGCCTCGATGCCCTCGGGCTAAAAAAAAGTGTTGGCAGGAAATGGATCACAGAATCGGAGAAGACAAATACAAAAAACAAGGAAGATATTTTGTGGATGCTATTGATAATTACTGGAAATATATTATTGCTAGTATCATCATTATTATTATATTTATCATCATTATTATTATATTTATCATCATTATCATCATTATCATTATTATTATTACTATTACTATAATTATAATAATAATAATGATTATGATTAACATTACTACTATTATCCTCCTCATTATTATCATTATCCTCATTAACATTATTATCATTACTGCAAAAGATAAACAGACCTGATAGAAAACGGTATCAAGAAAACACTTAACAAATATAAAATCAAAAAGTATATCTGGTTAGAAGACGATATGAAAAAAAAAAAAAAAATTATATATATATATATATTAGAAAAGGTTGT
This sequence comes from Penaeus chinensis, assembly GCF_019202785.1. Lineage (NCBI taxonomy): Eukaryota > Metazoa > Arthropoda > Malacostraca > Decapoda > Penaeidae > Penaeus > Penaeus chinensis. The sequence goes on along the minus strand of NC_061856.1, from coordinate 1,772,110 downwards.
ATGCCAATAATGGAAACCTAAGAAAACAATGGAAAAAAACAAAAACAAAAACTAAAAATAAAGAAAAGCAGCGCCAGTCCGCACCTGGTAGAAGACGGTGTCCGGCGTGGCCGCGTCGGGCGTCCACTGCAGGATCCCGGGCTGCCCCTCCTGGCAGTCCAGCTGGAGCGTCCTCTGGTAGGCGCCGAAGGACTCGAAGGCGTCGGCGGGCTGGCTCGGGCTTTCGGTCCACTCGCACAGCCGCCCGTACGCCGTGGGCACCGGCACGCCGTCGCGGTCCTGGCCCACGCCCGCGAACACGCGCGTGCGCTGCGGGGAGGGCAGAGAGGGGGGTTAGGGAGGGGTTGAGGGGGAAGCAAATGGGGGGGGGGGACTGGGTGATTTTTATTTTTTATCTTCCTGTCTCTCATTTTCTTTCTTTCTCACTCTCGCTCTCACTCTTTCTGCTGTGTGGTGCAGCGGTAGCGTTCTCGTCTAGCAATCTTGCTGACCTGCGTTCGAATCCCTCGCCGCCAGTGGATGGTAACCCCGGCCATTCCTTGCACACAGGGGATAGTTTAGAAGCAAAAATGAAACAGACAGTATGTCACACCAAGAATATCCATTGTTACAAATGGAATCAAAAACTAAACTAAACTAAACTTTCTCTCTCTCACTCTTCGGTGCAGAGGGCGATGGGATAAAACGATTCAACCGAAGTAGGAGAGTTCACAGAGGATTATCAATAAAGTTCTCTAACTCTACCGTTTCCCTTGTAGTCAGGCCGATGAGACACGAGTCGATCTGCATATTTTAGATTTTTTTATGAAATAACACAAACGGTTTTGTGAATTTCCTAGAATTCATGGTAAAGGGAGATAAACAAATTATATTGGATAAACCTTTTTTTGTTTTTGTTTTTAAATCATTTTTTTATATATCGTATAACTAATTTTAGGCCGGTAATCAAGAAAAAGATTACATTTCAGTTCTAAGATATTTTTTTATTGGGGGGGGGGGGGGAGGGATTAGTATCCGATATACGAAGATAAGACTTCAGTATTTCTTATATGAATTTTACTACAGTGTTATAATGACACAGCATTTCAGAATCGTGAATATACGATGAGATAAGATTTCACATTCTGCCTAATTATGAAAATGAATCTCCGTTACTCAGAACTTTAATTGGATTTCACTATTTATACATATAAAAAAATAATTAATTTGGCTCCTCAGCAGCTGGTTTACAAGAACATTATTACCTTTTATCAACATCCGGCCACACAATTACCACATTTATCACCCTTACAGAATCACCGGGGAATGTTTTGGATCGTGAAAGGGGACGCAGGACTTTGGGAAAATATTAAAATTCTTGAGAATTCTTTCTCTCTTTTTCTTATTTTTTAGGCCTTCCACGTAATCTGAAAACTTGAAGACGCTCTTCAAAACAGATGAGAGAAGAATGAGGAGAGGAAAATGAGAAAAGGGATGAGGGAGAGAGGAGGAGAATGAGGAGGAGAACGAGAAAAGGGATAAGGGAGAGAGGAGAATGAGGGGAGGAAAGAGATAAGGAAATAAGGGGAGGAGGAGGAGGAGAGGAGGAGAGGAGGAGAGGAGGAGAGGAGGAGAGGAGGAGAGGAGGAGAGGAGGAGAGGAGGAGAGGAGGAGAGGAGGAGAGGAGGAGAGGAGGAGAGGAGGAGAGGGATATGAATAAGGAAAAGAAAGGAATAAAGAAGAGAAGAGAAGAATGAGGAGGGGAGAAGAGAGTGACCAAAAGAAAAAAGGAAAGAAGAGAAAGTGATAAAGGCTAGAAATAGAGATATAAGGAGAAGGGAAAGACGGAAAAATAATGATGCCGCGAAAATGAAAGAGGATGATGATGCAAAAAGAGAAAAAAAAGAAAAAAAGACAGCATTCACTCAAAACTAAAACAAAAATCGAAAGAACTACGGAAAAATAAATCAAACATCAGAATGATAAATAAAGAAACAAAGAAAAAACTCAATGATAATAATAAAAGGTATAACAAGAAACAAATCAATAACAACTAAAAAACGAAACGGAATAGCAATCATTTTCAAAAATTCAAAACCGAAAACGGAACGGAATAACGATAATAATTTATAAAACCCTAAATCGAACATACGGAAAGGCAATAAAAAAGTAAAAAAAAAGACAGGGAAACTCCACTGACCGATCGCTCAGCGGGCGTCTTGAACTCGTAGCCGCCCTCGGGGTCGTCCGTGATGTAGAAGGGGTGGTAGCGGGCGGGTCGCTCGGGGTCGTAGCCGCCCTCCACCACGAAGGTGTACGTCTTGCCCCGCACCACGTTGATCTCGGGGATGAGGAGGCCGTTGATGTACCAGGCGACGCCCCAACCCACGTGGCCTGGAGGAGGGAGGGAGGGCGTTAGGGGGTGGGAGGGAGGGAGGGAGGGCGTTAGGGGGTGGGAGGGAGGGAGGGAGGGCGTTAGGTGGAGGGAGAGAGGGAGGGAGGGAGGGAGGGAGGGAGGGAGGGAGGGAGGGAGGGAGGGAGAGAGGGAGAGAGAGAGGGAGGGAGGGAGGGAGGGAGGGAGAGAGGGAGGGAGGGAGGGAGGGAGGGAGGCAGGGAGGGAGGAGGGGATGGGGAAGAGGAGGGGGAGGAAGGGAAGGAGAGGAGGGAGGGAGGGAGGGAGGGGAAGGAAGAGAAAGGAAGGGAGGGGAAGGAGGAGGGGAAGGAGGAGGGGGGAAGGGAAGGGAAGGAGAGGGGAGGAGGAGGGTGAAGGGGAGGGGGGGTAGGGGAGGTGAAAGGGAAAATAAGGGGAATGAGCAGTAGGGAGTCGAGAGGGGAGGGGGGGGGGAGGAGGATAGACGAGGATAGGGAATAAGGAATGAAAGGGGGAGGGGACGGGGAGTGAGAGGGGGAGGGGACGGGGAGTGAGAGGGGGAGGGGACGGGGAGTGAGAGGGGGAGGGGACGGGGAGTGAGAGGGGGAGGGGACGGGGAGTGATAGGGGGAGGGGACGGGGAAGTGAGTGGGGGAGGGGACGGGGAGTGAGAGGGGAGGGGACGGGAAGTGAGAGGGGGAGGGGACGGGGAGTGAGAGGGGACGGGGAGTGAGAGGGGGAGGGGACGGGGAGTGAGAGGGGGAGGGGACGGGGAGTGAGAGGGGGAGGGGACGGGGAGTGAGAGGGGGAGGGGACGGGGAGTGAGAGGGGGGGAGGGGATGAGGGAAGAGAGAGAAAGAGAAGGAGAGAATTCGACAGCCTCTCGATAAAGAGCATCTCACCCTAATAACAAATATTTGGAGGTAAATGATCAGGTCCTCAGTGATTCAGGGACATGCAAGAATAATATGTGCATCGGTAAAAAAATACTTAAACTGATAGATACTGAGAGACTTGTTACTGTTATTATTAGATAGACTTGTCCTTATTAAATAAATATCTACACTGACCAAAAGACAACACTGACAATAATAAATGCCTTTCAAATCACAATAATAATAACACTCGACACGAAAGAAAGAGAAAGAGGGAAATAAAAGAAGGAAAAAGAAAAAGAAGGAAAGAAGAGAAAGAAAAATAAAAAAAAATGAAAGAAAAGGAAAAATAATAATAACAACAATAATAATAGTAATAACAATAGAGCTTCTGAGCCTATTACAATAATGGAACAATATCTGGAGATGAAATAAAATTGATCTTTCTTCATGAAATACAAGAGCTGTATTGTCTATCTGATATTCGATAAACATGTAAAATATATATATATATATATATATATATATATATATATATATATATATCCTCCATTTCTGAATTAAACAATGAGCTTTCCTTAAAAACTTTGACATGTATGTTGAAAAGAGATGAAGAATTTCAGGTTGCAAGCGATGCAAGTGAGGATGAAACTATGTTGTGGAGTTAATTACACTTCTCTTCGATGTGGAATTATTCACTTTAATTCATGCTTTTTGTTAGATTTGCGTTTTAAATTCGTCACATTTGACCTCGTCTAAAGTTCTTAATTATCTGTTATTCTAATTATTATTTTTTTTGTTTATCAAAACATTAAATAAAAAATAATAACATGATAAATAATC
>NC_061856.1:1758043-1760543 GCF_019202785.1 Penaeus chinensis | reverse complement strand
AAAGAGAGAAAGAGAGAGGAGAGAGGGGAGAGTGAGAGAGAAAGAGAAAGGGGAAAGAGAAAAAGAAAGAAAGAGAGAAAGAGAGAAAAGGGTGAGAGAGAAAAGAGAAGAAAGAGAGGAGAAGAGGGGAAAGGGAGAGGAGAGAGAGAGAGAAAAAGAGAAGGGGAAAAAGAGAAAAGAAAAGAGAAAAAGAAGAAAAAAGGGAGGGGGAAAGAGAGGAGAGAGAGAGTGGATGAGAGAGAGAGAGAGAGAGGAGAAAAGGGGAGAGAAAGAGGAAAAGAAAAAAAGAGAAAGAGAGAAAAGAGAGGAGAGGGGAAAAAAGAGAAAGGAAGAGAAAAAGAAGAGAAAAGAGAGAAAGAAGAGAGAGAAAAAGAGAGGGGGGAAGAGAAAGAAAAGAAAGAGAAAGAAAGAGGAAAAAGAAAGAAAAAGAGAGAAAGAGGGGAAAGAGAGAGAGAGAGATGAGAGAGAGAGGAGAGAGAGAGAGCGAGAGAGAGAGAGGAGAGAGAGGGGAGGATGGGAGAAGAGAGAGAGAGGAAAGAGAAAGAGAAAGAAAAGGGGAAAAAAGAAAGAGAAAGACGGAAAAGAAAAAAAGGGGGAGGAGAAGAGAGAAAGAAAAAGAAAGACCCGAGAGAAAAAGGGAAAGAGGAGAGGAAAGAAAGAAAAAGAGAAAGAAAAAGAAAGAGAAAGAAAAAAAAGAGAGATAGAGCGAGAGAAGAAGAGAAAGAAAGAGAAAGAGAGAGAATGAAAGAGCGAGAGAGAAAGAAAGAAAGAGAAAGAAAGAAAGAGAAAGAAAAAAAAAAGAGACAGAGCGAGAGAGAAAGAGAAAGAAGAGAAAGAAGAGAAAGAAGAGAAAGAGAGAGAAAGAGAAAGGATGAGAGAGAAAGAGGAAAGAAGGTTGGGAGAGATGAGAAAAGGAATGAGAGAGAAAGAGAGAGAGAGAAGAGGAAAAAAATACGCGATTAGTTATAGATGAGGCCCCTTTCTCCTCGTCCTAACGCCAGTCCCCCTGCAGCGCCGCCGGAGCCGCACCACACAGGCCAGGCTGCGGGGGCGGGCGGCGGCGGCGGCGGCGAAAAGCCCTCGCTTTCATTAAGAAGTTTGAGGAGCGGCCGCCAACTTCGTCGCAGAAAGTGTCGAAGTTGTCTCATGAGGCCGAGAAAGGCGACGGAGACGCGAGAGTCAGTTGGTTTGGCGCCGAAGGAGAGACGATCGATCGGGTTTTTTCTTGTGGATTCGTTCTTTTCTTCTCGTGTATTTCCCTTTTTTCTCGTCTGTCTTCTCCTAACTTCTATCTTTTCTTTTTTTTTCTTTACCTTCTCTCTCTCTCTCTCTCTCTCTCTCTCTCTCATTTTATGATTCTCTCATTTTATGATTCTCTCATTTTATGATTCTCTCATTTTATGATTCTCTCATTTTATGATTCTCTCATTTTATGATTCTCTCATTTACTCTCTCCCTCTTCCTCTCTCCTTCCTCTCTCCTTCCTCTCTTCTTCCCCCTCTACTTTTATCCCTTCGTCCATCTCTCTAACAATCTTCTCTCTTTTTATCTATCTATCTTCCTCTATCAGTCGACGCTGATAGAAATAAATAAAGAAAAGAAAGAAAGAAAGAGACAAAGAAAGAGAGAGAGAAAAAAAAAAAAAACCGAATCGAACGGGAAAATAACTGCTAACTAGTAATGCAAAAATAGAAAACTTCGAAACGGCACAAAACACCCACGTGTAACACAGCACAGACAAACACACACACAACCAAACAATCCGCATGTCTACACAACTTCTACACCTATCATCCTCCCCCCAACCCCCCCACACAAGACAGACAGAGAATATACATACACAAAGGGACAAAAACTTGAAAAAAAACGAAAAATAAATTAAAATATAAAGACATAAAAAAAATAAATTATAATAATAAATAAGTAAAACACACACACAAAACTCATACACAAAGACACACACACACACACCACACACACACACACACACACACACACACACACACACACACACACACACACACACACACACACACCACACCCACACACCCACACACACACACACACACACACACACCCACACACACACACCCACACACACACACCCACACACACACACACACACTCGTCCTAAACCCCCACGCACTCAGGCCCCCCAGAGCAGAGAGCGATCGTCCATGGCACAATTTCTGCCGGCTGCTAAATGCTAAACCCCGACAAGGCACTCCAACTTCATCACGAACAAGAAGGGGAAAGGAGATGGTAAAAGAGGGAGGGTTGAAAAAGTACATAAATATCCAGGGGAGGGAGAGGGAGGAGAGGGAGAGGGAGAGGGAGAGGGAGAGGGAGAGGGATAGGGAGAGGGGGAGGGAGAGTGAGTGGGAGAGTGGGAGGGAGAGTGAGAGGGAGAGGAAGGGAGAGAAAGGGAGAAGAAGGAGAGGAAGGGGGAGGAAGGAGAGAGAAGGGGACGGAAAGGAGAGAGGAGAGAGTGAGAGAGAGA
>NC_061856.1:1749393-1757943 GCF_019202785.1 Penaeus chinensis | reverse complement strand
TTTTTTTTTTTTTTTTTTAATGCATGCTTCGTGATACCTCTAATTGATAATTTTAATCCCGGGCTTTGATGATTTTAGTTTTATTACAAGGGTTCAGAATTAATGTGTAAACAAATATAATAGTAAATCTATTACCTTTAACTCACCCGTTTTATATTTACATCAAATACCAAAGAAATAAGATTATACATGTACAGTAAAGACTGGAAAACGACTCAGAGCTAGGAATAATAACACGAATTCTGCCTGTTGATTTTTATTAAATGCAGCAACGGTAAGAGCGGAGGAAAACAAACTCACACCATACAGAGAAACTTCTGAAACACATTTTAACTTGGAGATAACAAAATAATAAATAAAGAAGGAATTGAGGCGTAAACTTCGCTTTCGGACACAGCAACGCCGCGCAAGCCACGTGACAGGCATTCGGGGAAAGACCTCGTCCGAATGCAATGGGGAATGGCATCAAAGGGAACGAGACCATGTGAAAAAAAAGAAAAAAACATAATAACTAAGCTTCAATTAATTTTCCAACGACGTAGATGATGAACTGAAGGTAAGTACTGGTATAAAAGGATAAAAAAAAAGGCTTGGCGATGTAACTATTCAATCCCCAGAAGCCAAAGAGGAGAACGATCAGTTGTGATTCGTTTTTTTTTGGCGCGAAAAGGAGAGAGAGGGAGAGAGGGAGAGAGGGAGAGAGGGAGAGAGGGAGAGAGGGAGAGAGGGAGAGAGGGAGAGAGGGAGAGAGGGAGAGAGGGAGAGAGAAAACGAGGAGAATGAAGAAATGGAGAAGGGAGAAGGAAAGAAGATGAAAGGTGGGAAGAGAATATGAGGTAAAAGGTAGGAGGAAGAGGAATAGCGGGAGGGGGGGAGAGGAGGAGGAGGAGGAGGAGGAGGAGGAGGAGGAGGAGGAGGAGGAGGAGGAGGAGGAGGAGGAGGAGGAGGAGGAAGAAGAGTAAGAAGAGGAGGAGGACGAGAAGTGAAAAGGAGACGAAGAAGACGCATTAGAGTCCCGCGGCAGTAATGAGAATGTAAGATTGACGCGATGATAACAATAGTTGAGCAAAACACTCGTGAAGTTTGTTGACAAGAAAACATAATGGGAGAGAGAGGGAGAGAGAGAGAGAGAGAGAGAGAGAGAGAGAGAGAGAGAGAGAGAGAGAGAGAGAGAGAGAGAGAGAGAGAGAGAGAGAGAGAGAGAGGGAGGGAGAGGGAGAGAGAGAATGAGAAAGAGAGAAAGGGAGAGAGAGAGAATAAAGAAAGGGAGAGAGAGAGAATGAGAGAGAGAGAGAAGGCGAAAGAAAGGAGGGAGGAAAGAGAAAGATAACAGCACATCGGATCAGGGACGTTTACACCTAACCCTCGGGAGGCAGGAAATCACCCCTTCTTCCAACTTTTGAAAGAAAACGGGAAATCAAAAAAACTAACGGTCGATTCTTTGTCCCTGAAAATTATAACAGAAATACGTCACATTCCAAATAAACAAATTGGTTTTCGAAATAACTTGGATGGTCTCGACAGTATTAGAGAAGAAAAGAAAAAAAATCGTTCTGTTGAAATTCCCGCCAAAATGTCTCCAGATGAAAAGATTTCACATAAAGAGGTCAGAAAAAAAAATAAAAATAAGAAAAATTATAGAAAGATCACGTGACATGTAAGTGGCGAAATTACGAAGCCGAAAAAAAAAAAAAAATACGCGGCGATTAGTGACAAAAGAAGAAACAAGAGCGCAACGAAAAATCAAACTTCGGCACAATATAGAAATGCTCGTCCTATCTACACAAACTAATTAAATAGTAGTAAAATAGATCATAGATTTCGTATAAATATATAAATATATAAATAGATTATATACTTAAACCTAAGGCAATTGGAAATCCCCAATACACAGGAATCGTACTGGAATAAATAAATCTGGGCAAGGTACAAATATAGCAATGCTCCCTTAGCAACTTGTGCAGAGGCGTCGTGGCGGCACAAACGCAATGCTGTAATCAGACTCGCAATCGAAATAGGTGTACTCAGTATCCACGTTAATCTAATTGGCAATGGAGAGATTATTCGTGGAGTTTTCATGGGAAGTCTCATTTCGGACACACGCACACACCCTGTGTAAAAAGGACGATTTATATATTTGCTCTAAAGCGAAAGATCGAACCTTAGATGACGTACATGCAGAGATGAATAAATAAAGTAAATAAATAAATTAGTAAATAAATAAGGAGCAATGTAAATAATAAATGGACAGAAGAATTTGTAAAATGTTAATCAGAGACTATGAACGCCTGCGGCCTCTGTTCGAGCAGGCGCGGATCCACAGTCAGCACCGACGGCCGTTGGTTCCTTCGCCCTCGCCTCCGCCCGCCTCTCGCCAGGGATCAGCCGTAGATGTTGAAGAAGGAGGACGCGCCGCCGTTGCTGAAGCTGAAGCTGCTGAAGCTCTGCGAGGGCGGGGCGGCGGAGGACGACCTTGAGGCCTGAGGGGCTGAGGGCTGAGGGGCTGAGGGCTGAGGGGCTGAGGGCTGAGGGGCTGAGGGCGCCTCGGGAGGGGAGGACCTCGCCTGAGGAGGCGGGGCGGCGAAGCGGTGGCGTGGGAGGCCGAAGTGGCTGCTGGCGGGAGGGGCCCTTGGGGGGAAGGAGGAGGAGGAGGAGGAGGGGGAGTGAGACGACGACGAGGAGGAGCTGCCCTTCGTCCTCAGCGCCGGCGGGAACCTCGACGACCCTCCAGCAGCGCCTGCAGCAGGAGCAGCGCCGGCGTCTGATCTCCCATCGCCTTTCAAGTCGTGGTTGGGGCGTCCGTGGTTGGGGCGTCCGTGGGTGGCACTGGGGGCCTTGTACTGTCCGTGGCGGGGCGGTCTCGTGGTGTAGGGAGGTCGCCTGGTTGTGGTCCGTAGGTGGTACGGGACCCGGGTTGTGGTAGGTCGCGTGTACGGTCTGCGAGTGGTGGTAGGGGGCGTGGTTGGGGGCGTGGTGCGGGGTGTGTAAAAAGGTCTGCGCGTGGTGGGGGCGGGGGGCCGGTAGGAGGGCCTGCGCGTGGTGACAGGGGGGGAGGCGGGGGGGGCGCGAGCAGGGAAGCCACTGCCGGCGGGGTCGTACGCAGGTCGTGGGGAGGGGACAGGTCGTGAGGGGAAGGAGTACCTAGGTCGTGGTGGGGGGGCAGGGGAGGTTGTGCGGGGGGTGGGTGTGGTCTGAGGCGCGTAGGAGAAAGACGGGCGTGAGGGAGAAGGGGGGGCGTAGGCGTAGCCTGAGCCGTGCGACTGAAACACCAAATCAAGAGAACCCGAGGTTAAAAGATTTTTATTTTGGTTTAGCCCTTGTGTGTCTTTGGGAGGTTTAAAGGGATTGTTGATGCAGGTTTTAAAAAGTTAGGGACTAATTAAAGCAGCTCGGTGTGATCTTGGGAGAGTTTTATGCTAAGAGTGAGGCTAACAAGCGGTATTCATCTGGTGCGGCAATCAGCTATTCAAGAAAGCAGGCTGTCAATTTTAGTACGACACACACACACACACACACACACACACACACACACACACACACACACACACACACACACACACACACACACACACACACACACACACGCGCGCGCACACACACACACACGCACACACGCACGCACACACGCGCACACACGCGCACACACACACACACACACACACACACACATTAATTTACATTCAATACTGTTGTATGAAAATGATACGCACACGCAATGCATACAGATAATCAAACACTCGTTTATCTGTTGCATAACAATTACAAAACTAAGTGTTACATTGCATTAATGACTAAACTAGTTTACTAAGTGCAAGCAACGGCATCTCTACCTACACACGCCATGTACGTCGGTAATTTCATTGGGAAAATATACCTCCTGTTTATAGGTATATACTGTGCGCGAATTTGAGTACATATTGTGAGTGTATACTGAATATGTAAATATTGGTTCTATTTTAAGTAGATATGATACGCACTAAAAAGCGCGGTTTCACTACAAAAATACGGAAGAACCTTTGGCAAAGTTTTTCAAAAACAAATGACTAACGGCAGAAATGTTCGGTTTCAATAAAGGGTTTTAAAAATGGGAGTACCACTTTCTAAAGTAACTTCATACAAAAAAAAACAAAAACAAAAAAAAAAACAATGATAAGAAAAGTTAATACATCTGGGAGAGAGAGAGAAAAAACAAAAAACATGAAAGTTGATCTTTTTCGCCAAAAGCGAATTCGATTTTTTTTTTTCGAAGCACTTTCATCGAAATGGACTTCGGGTGAAAAAAGAGGATTGACTTAAAAACTTCTCAAATGTCGATCCGCGATGATTCGTTCATCGGATACCGTCACTTACAAAAAAAAAAAAAAAAAAAAAAAAAAAAGACTAAAAATGGGGGGGGGAGAAAAAAAAACATATATATATATTATATATATATATATATATATATATATATATATATATATATATATATATATAACGGAAATGAAGACCACTTGGATAAAAGTAGCGTGTTGGATATCGCTTTGATATCAAAATCGTTAATACGTATGAACTCGTCTCTCTACCGCTAAAAAGGAAGTAGGAAGACCAGAAAAACTCAGAATGGAAGCATTTCAGTACACGTCGTTTATTAGAAGAAAAGCTTTTACCGTACTATCTTCTCGTACTAAGCTGAGCGGGATTTTCTGAAGAGCAAAAGATTTTAGATTTGTTTGGCACTCTGCAATCTCTATAATTCTCTCCCCCCCCCCCCCCCCACCTTTTTTCATCATCCTCTTTTTCTCACCTCTTCTTATTGTTCCTATTCCTCCCCTCTTCCTATCGCTCTCCCTCCCTTCTTACAGTTTGATCAAATCGTGCTTTCATTTCTAAAGGCTCAATAGATGCCCGATAGCGACCGCGGACTTTTTGGATGCGTGTTCAGGGACGACCTTCAGCGTGGAAATACGGAAATTACTGACGATGTTTATTATTATATGATTTTCTAATCATATTTTCTATAATTTTATAATTATATTTACCGAATTCATTACTTTTTTTGCCTTTTTTGTATTTTGAATGCCCCCAAAAAATTTTTTCTTATATGTTCTACAGTTTTTTAGATTTGTTTTTGTTTTCGTTTTAAATTTTGCCAACGGGTTTTGTGTCATGGCGCGAGTTTGAGAGCCATTTAAAAAATCATGGCGGGTCGCGTCTCGTGGGTTCAGCTGTGCTTTTGGAGAACACCCACATTACCTGCCTGGGTTCTGGACTATTGTGGCGAAATTGTGGAGGTCGGCGCCGGTGTGTAGGGTTTTTCGATTTTTTTTGGGAAATCCTAAGACACAGAGAAGAGAGAAAGTAGGAAGAGAGAAGAGCAGGAAGAGAAGAAGGAGAAAGAAGGAAGGAAGGAAGCGGGAAAGAGGAAGGAACGAAGGGAGGAAATAGACGAAGAAAACGAGGAGCGAGAGAGAAGCGAGAAAGAGAGGAGAAGAGCAAGCAGGGGGAGAGAGAAGAGAGGGGCGAGATGAGAGAGAAGAGAGCGAGCGAGAGGAACGAGCGACATAGAAAGGCAAGCGAGGGAGACTGCGAGATAGAAGAGGAAGAGAGTAGCGATAGCAGAGAGCGCGCGCGCGAGAGCTAGATAGTAGAGAGGACCCCGGTAGCAAAGCTAAGCAGCGAGAGGCTCGCGCGCCCGCGCGCTGAGACTGAGAGACCCGAGCGACGTAGCGCGCGAGAGCGCATGGATCTCTCCTCTCTCTATCTCTACTCTCACTGCTCCTCGCTCTCTTCTCTCTCCTCTCGTCTACTCACTCCCTTCTATCTCTATACATCTCATATCTCTCTCTCAATCTTCTCTCTCATCCTCCTCTCTCATCTCTCACTCTCTCTCTCTCACTCTTCTCTCTCTACACTCTCTCTTCCTATCACTCTCATCACTCTCACTCTCTACTCTCTCTTCCTCTCTCTCCTCTCACTCTATCCACTCACTCACTCACTCACTCACTCACTCACTCCTCTTCCATTCTCTCTCTCATACCACCATCATCACTCATCTCACTATCACTCTCTCTCTCTACTCACTCTCTCTCACTCACTCTCTTCTACTCAACTCTCTCTCACTCTCTCTCTCTCACTCTCTCATCTTCACTCTCTCTCTCTCTCACTCTCTCTCTCTCACTCTCTCTCTCTCACTCTCTCTCTCTCACTCTCTCTCTCTCACTCTCTCTCACTCACTCTCTCTCTCTCACTCTCTCTCTCTCACTCTCTCTCTCTCACTCTCTCTCTCTCACTCTCTCTCTCTCACTCTCTCTCTCTCACTCTCTCTCTCACTCTCTCTCTCTCACTCTCTCTCTTTCACTCTCTCTCTTTCACTCTCTCTCTTTCACTCTCTCTCTTTCACTCTCTCTCTTTCACTCTCTCTCTTTCACTCTCTCTCTTTCACTCTCTCTCTTTCACTCTCTCTCTTTCACTCTCTCTCTTTCACTCTCTCTCTTTCACTCTCTCTCTTTCACTCTCTCTCTTTCACTCTCTCTCTTTCACTCTCTCTCTTTCACTCTCTCTCTTTCACTCTCTCTCTTTCACTCTCTCTCTTTCACTCTCTCTCTTTCACTCTCTCTCTTTCACTCTCTCTCTTTCACTCTCTCTCTTTCACTCTCTCTCTTTCACTCTCTCTCTTCCACTCTCTCTCTTCCACTCTCTCTCTTCCACTCTCTCTCTTCCACTCTCTCTCTTCCACTCTCTCTCTTCCACTCTCTCTCTTCCACTCTCTCTCTTCCACTCTCTCTCTTCCACTCTCTCTCTTTCACTCTCTCTCTTTCACTCTCTCTCTCTCACTCTCTCTCTCACTCTCTCTCTCACTCTCTCTCACTCTCTCTCACTCTCTCACTCTCTCTCACTCTCTCACTCTCTCTCTCACTCTCTCTCTCACTCTCTCTCTCACTCTCTCTCTCTCACTCTCTCTCTCTCTCTCACTCTCTCTCTCACTCTCTCTCTCACTCTCTCTCTCTCTCACTCTCTCTCTCTCACTCTCTCTCTCTCACTCTCTCTCTCTCACTCTCTCTCTCTCTCACTATCTCACTCTCTCACTATCTCACTCTCTCACTCTCTCACTCTCTCACTCTCACGCATTCATTCCCGCACTCACTCACTCACTCCCTCTCATCTCTCTTTCCTCTTTCTCCTTTTCCCTCTCGCTGCCCAAGGCACGAGCGGACTTTGAATTACTGTGTAAACGCATGTACAGTCAGAAAAAAATATCGTTACCTTTACTTGTGTTCAGCGAGGAACTGAACGCTTCCCTTTGTTCACATCTGATAACTAAGGTGTTAATTCCCTTGCCTTCGCACCACTTCGTCGATTTTTCAAATTTGTTCGTCCAAGGGGTAACGATACTATTTTTTAAAATTATTTCGGTATTCAATCTATTATCTTTTTGTAAAAATTCAATAGTCATCTGCTTTAAGTTAGAGATTCATTACATGCTCTTACATGGTACCAGAAAACGCTTTCTTCATAATATATATGTAATATGTATGGAGGTTGATATAAAAAAAAATCTATATCAGGTTAGACTATATGTCAATAGCGTTTCCTGGAGATTTTTTTTTCTTTAAATCGACTTTCAAAATATACATTTACTTACCCTTTTTCTGTGTCTTTGACCGTCACTAACATTCATTTTAATCTGTCATTATATCTATATATCTAGATAATACTTTATTGAGATAAAACACCAAAAAAAGAAAAAAGAAAACAAGAGGGATTTTTTTTTTTTTTACATAAAAACACACACAAAAAATGATTAAAAATAAAGCAAATACACACAAAAAAAAAATCAACATAAAGAATACAACTAACGAATAAATAGACAAATAAAATAAATGAATAGGAAGTGTAAAAAAAGTGCAAAAAATAAAAAAAGTGCAGAAGTAAAACAAGGAAAAACAACTGAATGAAAAGAAGGAGCGAGGGCTGACCTGCGGCGCCACGCCGAGCATCTTGAGCGACGGCGGCACGTTGAGGTTCCTGGGCACGCGCACGTGGCCGAAGTCGGCGAAGAAGGCGCGACACCACACGCTCAGGTGGTCGATGTCGAACACCGTCTGGTCGCCGGGCAGCGTGATCACGATCGTCTTGCCCGAGTAGCGCTTCAGGGGCTCCTCCGACCCGTTCTCGTCGGGCACCATGTTGCCGCTGGGGCCAGGCGTCGCGCCCTTGCCCACCCAGAAGTGGCCGTCTGCGGGAGGGAGGGGGTGATGAGGGGTTGGGGTGAGGGGGGTTGATGAGGGGTGAGGGGTTGGGGGTGAGGGGTGAGGGGTGAGGGGGGTGAGGGGGGGAGCGAGGTGGAGGGAGGGGGAGATGAGGGGGGAGGGGAGGTGAAGGGGGAAGATGGAAGGGGTGGAGGAGGTGGAGGAGAAGTGGGGTGAGGGAGAGACGGGAAAGAGGGAAAAGAAGAGGCAGAATGAAGGAAGGGAGAGTAGGAATGAATGATGAGGAGGAGTGGAGAAAAAGGGAGATGACGAATGAAGGAAGAGAGAGGAAGAGAAAGATGTTAAAGAGGATAAAGAATGG
>NC_061856.1:1739393-1746893 GCF_019202785.1 Penaeus chinensis | reverse complement strand
GGAGGAGAGGAGGAGGAGAGGAGGAGGAGAGGAGGAGGAGAGGAGGAGGAGAGGAGGAGAAGAAGAAGAAGGAGAAGGAGGAGGAGGAGGAGGAGGAGGAGGAGGAGGGGGCGTGGGAGAGAGCAATTAATGAGGGTTCCGTCCAACCCTTCATGTAGCAGGAAAAAAAGGCAGGTCCGAGATTAGCGTCCCCCTCCCCCTCCCCCTCCCCTCCCCCTCATCAGCATGGAATAATAAGGCGAAGGCTCATGGCTTGGGGGGGGGGGGGTAGAAAAAAGTAAAAAAAATATAAGAAAAATACCAATAAAAACAAAAGGGGAAAAAACGCCCTACTAGTAGCCTGTCCGTCGAAGGAGGAGGAGGAGGAGGAGGAGGAGGAGGAGGAGGAGGAGGAGGAGGAGGAGGAGGAGGAGGAGGAGGAGGAGGAGGGGGAGGGGAATGAGAAGGGGGAGGAAGAGGAGGAGGAGAAAAAAAAGAAGAAAAAAAAAACGCCCTACGGGAAGCCTGTCCACCGTAGCTGAAGAAGGAGGAGAAGAAGAAGGAGGAGGAGGAGGAGGAGAAGAAGAGAGATATTAAAAACCCCGCTTACCAGGAGCCTGTCCATCGTATCTGGAGGAGGAGGAGGAGGAGGAGGAGGAGGAGGAGAAGAAGAAGAAGAAGAAGAAGAAGAAGAAGAAGAAGAAGAAGAAGAAGAAGAAGAAGAAGAAGAAGAAGAAGAAGAAGAAGAAGAAGAAGAAGAAGAAGAAGAAGAAGAAGAAGAAGAAGAAGAAGAAGAAGAAGAAGAAGAAGAAGAAGAAGAAGAAGAAGAAGAAGAAGAAGAAGAAGAAGAAGAAGAAGAAGAAGAAGAAGAAGAAGGAGAAGAGATTAAAAGCCCGCTTACCAGGAGCCTGTCCATCGTAGCTGAAGTTGGGGATGAGGAAGGTCTGGGCGTCGACCACCACGATCCTGTCGGAGGAGACGCCGTGCTCGTAGGTCGGGAGGGCGTCGATCTTCTGCGGCCGAGGGTAGTCGAGGCGGGCGGGCACGCGCACGTTGCCGAAGTCGATCTGAAGGAGGCGAAGACGGGGGATGGTTAGAGGTGGGTGGGTGAGGGAGAGAAGGGGAGGGGAGGGGTATAGGAAGGGAGGATGGGAGAGGGGAGAAGGAGGGAGGGAGAGGGGAGAAGGAGGGAGGGAGAAAGAGGGAGGGAGTGAGAAAGAGGGAGGGAGGGAGGGAGAGGGAGAGACAAGAGAGAAAAGAGTGCAAATCAAACAAGTGAGACACCAAAGCTTATGAAAACTAACTCTCCGTACCCTAGTCTAAAAAAACTCCGATAAACTGTATTTGTTTGCCTGTTTATCCGCCCCTGTTGACTCTCTCCTTTTCCTCGAGTTGTTCACGTTTCTCCACCAGACTTTCCTTTCCAAATCTTTTCGTACAAAAATCCATCGGGCCTTGTTCGTCCGATATGGCTGCCGATGGACCCGATATCCGGCCCGGATTTGGGGCTGGGGGAGGGGAGGGAGGGGGGAGGGAGGGGGGAGGGAGGGAGAAGGGGGGAGGGAGGGAGAGGGGGGAAGGGAGGGAGGGAAAGGGGGAAGGGAGGGAGGGAAAGGGGGAAGGGAGGGAGGGAAAGGGGGAAGGGAGGGAGAGGGGGAAGGGAGGGAGAGGGGGAATGGAGGGAGAGAGAGAGGGGGGGAAAGGAGGGAAAGGAGGGAGGGAGAGGGAGGGGGGGTGAGAGGAGGGAAGGAGGGTGAGAAAGAAAAAGAGAGAGAAAGAAAAGGAAGGAAGGAAAGTGAATAATGATAGAAGAAAAACTTTGACAAACCGAGAAAAAAGAGAAAGCTCGAGACGGAAGAGAGATACAGAGACGACAGAATCCTTTCCGTTAATGCCGTTATTAGGAAGATTTTCTCCCTCGTGAACTGCAAGACGATATGAATTTTGGCAACTGCCGCGATTTTTACTATTAATTTTGTCTAAATGTGCGTGTATCTATCTATTTATCTATCTATCTATATCTGTATATATATATATATATATATATGTACTTATATATGTATACATGTGCGTACATATATGTCTACCTATAAATGTAGACATGTATACACACACACACACACACACACACACACAAACTGTAAATACACATGAGCGAGCGTGTGCGCGCGTGGGCGAGCGCGTGGGGTCCCCCCAGGCCCGCGACGAAGGCCCGACTGCCACTCGAGCAAATTTCTTCGCGACGTCGGCCTCGGAAAGACAAACATGGCCGACGCTCATTGAAACTCCATCCGGGACTTTGTTCAGGCACTTTCCAGACCTTTCATTGCAAGCGAAAAAAAGTCGGTTTCTCAAGATTTTTTAGGAGTTTTGTTGCTGTGATTTTGACTTGAGTTGGACTCTTCTGGGGGTCGTGTTTGTAAGGGAGACGCTTGCATGAATATTGTTTTTCGTTCTTTAAAGGGGATAATGGACTGTTTTCTGATCCGTTTTGGAGTTTAAGCGTTTAAACATATACTAAAGTAACTGAAACTGATCATTTAACGTTTTCCTGACTTTTATCAATTTGAAAACTTTCCCGCCAATTTTTTATCCACTCCCCGCTCCATCTCCTTTTTCGTGTCTCTCCTTCCAATCTACTTCTTTTCCTCACATTCTACTTCCCATCCGGATACGACAAAAAAAAAAAAAAAAAAAAAAAAAAAAAAAAAAAAAACACGAAAAATCGGCCATTTTCAAAGAGCAACGAACGGACCCTCGGCAATCCGCATGAATCCGCTTGAATCCGCTTGAAGCACAGTAATCCGTTCGTGTAATTTTCTCCGCCCGCGGTCGGATTAAACGTCATCAGCAGCATGGCGGCCGGATGACGAGGCGGATCCATTTGCAATACGCCATTTTGGCTCAATATTTCGCTTGATTTATTTTATCTTTTTTATTGGTTTAAGGAGAAGGGGAAAAAGAGTGAAGATTAGAGACATGCTTGAGGGAGACGAGAACGTCTATATCACACACACAGACACACACACATCAGAGACCAACACCCCAGAAACACAAAACACAGCACACACACACGCAAACACACACCGGACCCACCACACACACCAACAGAGAAGAGAGAGAGAGAGAGAGGAGAGAGAGAGAGAGAGGAGAGAGAGAAAAGAGGAAGGGGAAAAAGAGAGAGGGGGTGAAGAAAGAGGAGAGGGGAGGAAGGGGAGAGAGATGGGGGGGAGAAAAGAGAGAGAGAGAGGAGAGAGAGAGAGAGAGAGAGAGAGAAAAGGGACGAGAGGGGGGAAAAGGGGAAAAAGGGAGGAGGGAGAAAGAGTGAGGAGGAGGAGAATGAGAGAGAGAGGGGGGAGGAGAGAGAGGAGAAAAGGAAAAGGAGAGAGAGAGGAAGGGGAGGGGAGAGAGAGGGGAGAGAAAGAGAGAGAGAGGGAGAGAGAGAGAAGGATGAGAGAGGAAAGAGAAGAGGAAAAGAGAGAAAAAAGGAGAGGGCGAAAGAGAGGAAAGAGAGAAAGAGGGAAAGAGAAATGGGGGAAAAAAGGGAGAGGGGTGGGTAAAAAGGGAAAAAAAAAGAAGAGGGAAAAGAGAAAAAGAGAAAGAGGGAAAGAGGGGGAATAAAAAAGGGGAAAACAAAAGAGGGAAAAGCGTAAAGGGAAAGAGAAAAGGGGGAAAAAGCCAGGAGCCCAAAAAAGGGAAACAAAAATAATTTTTCCCCCAATTTTAATTAAAGTGCCCCCTTCACAAATTAATTTTGAGCAACCGGGCTTTTAAAGGAAGCAAAAAGGGTTTTTTTTAAAAAAAACCCTTTACAAAACAAGGAAATCCAAAAAATTTAAAGGATTTTCAATTTTTTCCCAAAAAAACAGGCAGAACCCCCCCACACACACACTCAACTAACCATAAATCACACACCCCCACAACAACAACCCCAAACAACAAACAACAAAAAAAACCCCACAAAACACACAAAAACCCCCACACACACACACACACACAACACACACACACACACACAACACACACACACACGCAATACCACCCCCCCCCCCCCCAGAGATAATAAGGAGGCCTGTTACGGACAAAAGCCAATCAGAACTCGCCACGTCCAGTGCCATCTGTTGGCCCTGAACAAATATTCTCGAAAATAAGATATTTATTTTCGTCTCGCTTTTACCGTGATACAACTTTTCATTAACTTTGATTACTGTCCTAGTGATAATAACACTGATGATTTGCCCAAGTTAATAACCTTACCTAACCTCGACTAATGAACACAAACCTACTTTAATCACATTGAAGTGTGTGGAGGGGAAAAATATATATACATATATATAATAAAATACAGGAATAGATATGGAATACATTGAGAAAAAATATATACTGAAGGAAATAAAAGAAAATGTTATTTGCAAATAATGAAGTAAAACAACGAATTGATAATAAACATTATATATATGTATATATTTAGACATTCTCCCTCTCTCCCTCTCTCTCTCTCTCTCTCTCTCTCTCTCTCTTTCACATTCTCCTTCTCTCTCTTTCCCTTTCTCCTTCTCTCTCTTTTCACTTTCTACTTATCTCTCTTTTCCCTTTTATCCTTATCTCTATTTCCATTTAATCTTATATCTACTTTTCCCTTTCTCCTTCTCTCTATTTCACATTTCTATTTATTAGTTATCTTTAAATTTATCTTCTCCTCTCTTTCCATTTTACTTCATCTCTCTTTCACTTGCTTCCTTCTCATCTTCTTTCCACTTTTCTACTTCTCTCTATATTCCCTTTCTCACTTCTCTATCTTTTCACTTTCTCCTTCTCTCTCTTTCCCTTTTTTCCTTCTATCTCTTTCACTTTCTCCTTCTCTCCTCATTTCCCTTTCTCCTTATCTCTCTTTCCCTTTATCTTCTTTCTCTTTCCCTTTCTACTTCTCTCTGCTTTCCCCTTTCTCCTTCTCTCTCTTTCCCTTTCTCCTTCTCTCTCTTTCCCTTTCTCTTCTCTCTCTTTCCCTTTCTCTTCTCTTATTTCCTTTCTCTTCTTCTCTCTTTCCCTTTCCTTCTCTCTCTTTCCCTTTCTCCTTCTCTCTCTTTCCCTTTCTCCTCTCTCTCTTTCCCTTTCTCTTCTCTCTCTTCATTTCTCCTTCCATCTCTTCTTTTTTCTTCTCCTTTTCCTTTCTCCTTCTCTCTCTTTCCCTTTCTCCTTCTCTTCTTTCCCTTTCTCCTTCCTCTCTTTTCCCTTTCTCCTTCTCTCTCTTTCCCTTTCTCTTTCTCTCTTTCCCTTTCTCTTTCTCTCTCTTTCCCTTTATCTTTTCTCTCTCTCCCTTTCTCCTTCTCTTTCTTCCTTCTCCCTTTTCCTTCTTTCCTCACTTCCTTTCCCTTTCTCTTTTCTCCTTCTTCCCTTTCCTTTCCCCTTTCCTCTTTCTCTTTCCCTTTTCTCTCATTTCCCTTTCCCTTTCCTCTCTTTCTCTCTCTTCTTTCCTTTCTTTCTCTCTCTTTCCTTTCCTTCTTCTCTCTCTTTCCCTCTTCCTTTTTTCTCCTCCTTCCCTTTCCCTTTCTCTTTCTCTCCTTCCCTTTCCCTTTCTTTCTCTCTCTTTCCCTTTCTCCTTCTCTCTCTTTCCCTTTCTCTTTCTCTCTCTTTCCCTTTCTCTTTCTCTCTCTTTCCCTTTCTCCTTCTCTCTCTTTCCCTTTCTCCTTCTCTCTCTTTCCCTTTCTCCTTCTCTCTCTTTCCCTTTCTCCTTCTCTCTCTTTCCCTTTCTCTTTCTCTCTTTCCCTTTCTCTTTCTTTCTCTCTCCTTCCCTTTCCCTTTCTCTTTCTCTCCTTCCCTTTCCCTTTCTTTCTCTCTCTTTCCCTTTCTCCTTCTCTCTCTTTCCCTTTCTCTTTCTCTCTCTTTCCCTTTCTCTTTCTCTCTCTTTCCCTTTCTCCTTCTTTCTCTTTCCCTTTCTCCTTCTCTCTCTTTCCCTTTCTCCTTCTCTCTCTTTCCCTTTCTCCTTCTCTCTCTTTCCCTTTCTCCTTCTCTCTCTTTCCCTTTCTCCTTCTCTCTCTTTCCCTTTCTCTTTCTCTCTTTCCCTTTCTCCTTCTCTCTCTTTCCCTTTCTCCTTCTCTCTCTTTCCCTTTCTCCTTCTCTCTCTTTCCCTTTCTCCTTCTCTCTCTTTCCCTTTCTCCTTCTCTCTCTTTCCCTTTCTCCTTCTCTCTCTTTCCCTTTCTCCTTCTCTCTCTTTCCCTTTCTCCTTCTCTCTCTTTCCCTTTCTCCTTCTCTCTCTTTCCCTTTCTCTTTCTCTCTTTCCCTTTCTCTTTCTCTCTCTTTCCCTTTCTCTTTCTCTCTCTTCCCCTTTCCCTTTCTTTCTCTCTCTTTCCCTTTCCCTTTCTTTCTCTCTCCTTCCCTTTCCCTTTCTCTTTCTCTCCTTCCCTTTCCCTTTCTCTTTCTCTTTCTCTTTCTCTTTCCCTTTCTCTCTCATTCCCTTTCCCTTTCCCTTTCTTTCTCTCTCTTTCCCTTTCCCTTTCTTTCTCTCTCTTTCCCTTTCCCTTTCTTTCTCTCTCTTTCCCTTTCCCTTTCTTTCTCTCTCTTTCCCTTTCCCTTTCTTTTTCTCTCCTTCCCTTTCCCTTTCTCTTTCTCTCTCTTTCCCTTTCTCTTTCTCTTTCTCTTTCTCTTTCCCTTTCCCTTTCTCTCTATTCCCTTTCCCTTTCCCTTTCCCTTTCTCTCTCTTTCCCTTTTTATTTATCTTTCTCTTTCTCTCTCTTTCCCTTTCCCTTTCTTTCTCTCTCTTTCCCTTTCCCTTTCTTTCTCTCTCCTTCCCTTTCCCTTTCTCTTTCTCTCTCTTTCCCTTTCTCTTTCTCTCTCATTCCCTTTCCCTTTCACTTTCCCTTTCCCTTTCTCTTTCTCTCTCTTTCCCTTTTTATTTATCTTTCTCTTTCTCTCTCTTTCCCTTTCCCTTTCCCTTTCCCTTTCTTTCTCTCTTTCCCTTTATCTTTCTTCCTTTCTTATAATATGAAAAACAAATAAAAATCCCACATTAACATCCCCCCGCCTAAAACTTCATCATCCAACCCACATCATCCAAGCCACATCATCCACGCCGTATCCAATCCAACCCGAGCCACATCCAACCCACATCACATCCAAGCCCAGCCAAGCCACATCACATCACATCCAAGCCACATCAATAAAGCACACTATCCAAGTCAAGCCACATCCAAGCCACATCCATCAAGCACGCTATCCAAGCCCAGCCACATCCAAGCCACATCCATCAAGCACGCTATCCAAGCCCAGCCACATCCAAGCCACATCCATCAAGCACGCTATCCAAGCCCCGCCAGTCCGCGTGCGCCGGCCACTCACCGCGAAGGCCCTGCACCACACGGAGATCCAGGTGATGTCCTTCAGCGTCTTGCCGTCGGGGAGAGTGAGCGTGATGTCCTGGTTGCGGTAGCGGCCGAGGGGCTGCACGCTGGGGGGGGAGAGAGGGTTCAGTTTGTGTGTTGGG
Organism: Penaeus chinensis; assembly: GCF_019202785.1. NCBI lineage: Eukaryota > Metazoa > Arthropoda > Malacostraca > Decapoda > Penaeidae > Penaeus > Penaeus chinensis. The sequence continues at coordinate 1,739,434 of NC_061856.1, read as the reverse complement.
GAGGGGAGGGGGAGTGGTTGAAAGGGGGTGAGGGGGAGGAA